>NC_053022.1:243476573-243776573 GCF_003073215.2 Triticum urartu | reverse complement strand
AGTTATATTATGAGTTTATGCATTTTGATGTACCGAAGGTTGTTCAGAGTCCCGGATGTGATCACGGACATGACGAGGAGTCTCGAAATGGTCGAGACGTAAAGATTGATATATTGGAAGCCTATGTTTGGATATCGGAAGTGTTCCGGGTGAAATCGGGATTTTACCGGAGTACCGAGAGGTTACCGGAACCCCCCGGGAACCACATGGGCCTAGATGGGCTTTAGTGGAAAGGAGAAAGGGGCAGCCCAAGGTGGCCGCGCGCCTCCGCCCTCCCCCTAGTCCTATTAGGACTAGGAGAGGTGGCCGGCCCCCCTTCTCTCTCTATCCCCCTCGGGGAATCCTAGTCCAACTAGGATTGGGGGGGAGTCCTACTCCCGGAAGGAGAAGGACTCCTCCTGCGCCCTCCTCCTGGCCGGCGCCCCCCTCCCCCCTTGGCTCCTTTATATACTGAGGTAGAGGCACCCCAGAAACACACAAGTTGATCCACGTGATCTATTCCTTAGCCGTGTGCGGTGCCCCAGCCACCATATTCCTCGATAATACTGTAGCGGAGTTTAGGCGAAGCCCTGCTGCTGTAGTGCATCAAGATCGTCACCACGCCGTCGTGCTGACGGAATTCCTCCCCGACACTTTGCTGGATCGGAGTCCGGGGATCGTCATCGAGCTGAACGTGTGCTCGAACTCGGAGGTGCCATAGTTTCGGTGCTTGATCGGTTGGATCGTGAAGACGTACGACTACTTCCTCTACGTTGCGTCAACGCTTCCGCAGTCGGTCTGCGTGGGTATGTAGACAACACTCTCCCATCTCGTTGCTATGCATCACATGATCTTGCGTGTGCGTAGGAAATTTTTTGAAATTACTACGAAACCCAACAGTGGCATCCGAGCCTAGGTTATTTATGTTGATGTTATATGCACGAGTAGAACACAAGTGAGTTGTGGGTGATATAAGTCATACTGCCTACCAGCATGTCATACTTTGGTTCGCCGCCATTGTTGGACGAGACGACCTGGACCAACCTTACGCATACGCTTACACGAGACCGGTTCCCCCGACGTGCTTTGCACACAGGTGGCTTGCGGGCAACTGTCTCTCCAACTTTAGTTGATCCAAGTATGGCTACGCCCGGTCCTTGCGAAGGTTAAAACGGTGTCTATTTGACAAACTATCGTTGTGGTTTTGATGCGTAGGTGAGATTGGTTCTTGCTTAAGCCCGTAGCAGCCACGTAAAACTTGCAACAACAAAGTAGAGGACGTCTAACTTGTTTTTGCAGGGCATGTTGTGATGTGATATGGTCAAGACATGATGCTAAATTTTATTGTATGAGATGATCATGTTTTGTAACCGAGTTATCGGCAACTGGCAGGAGCCTTATGGTTGTCGTTTTATTGTTTGCAATGAAATCGCGATGTAATGCTTTACTTTATTACTAAGCGGTAGTGATAGTCGTGGAAGCATAAACTTGGCGAGACGACAACGATGCTACGATGGAGATCAAGGTGACACGCCGGTGATGATGGTGATCACGATGATGCTTCGGAGATGGAGATCACAAGCACAAGATGATGATGGCCATATCATATCACTTATATTGATTGCATGTGATGTTTATCCTTTTATGCATCTTATCTTGCTTTGATTGACGGTAGCATTATAAGATGATCTCTCACTAAATTATCAAGAAGTGTTCTCCCTGAGTATGCACCGTTGCGAAAGTTCTTCGTGCTGAGACACCACGTGATGATCGGGTGTGATAGGTTCTACGTTCAAATACAACGGGTGCAAAACAGTTGCACACGCGGAATACTCAGGTTATACTTGACGAGCCAAGCATATACAGATATGGCCTCGGAACACGGAGACCGAAAGGTCGAGCGTGAATCATATAGTAGATATGATCAACATAACAATGTTCACCATTGAAAACTACTCCATCTCACGTGATGATCGGTTATGGTTTAGTTGATTTGGATCACGTAATCACTTAGAGGATTAGAGGGATGTCTATCTAAGTGGGAGTTCTTTAATTAATTTGATTAACTAAACTTAAATTTATCAAGAAACTTAGTACTTGATTAGTATCTTGCTTGTTTATGTTTGATTGTAGATAGATGGCTCATGCTGTTGTTCCGTTGAATTTTAATGCGTTCCTTGAGAAAGCAAAGTTGAAAGATGATGGTAGCAATTACACGGACTGGGTCCGTAACTTGAGGATTATCCTCATTGCTGCACAGAAGAATTACGTCCTGGAAGCGCCGCTGGGTGCCAGGCCTGCCGCAGGAGCAACGCCGGATGTTATGAACGTCTGGCAGAGCAAAGCTGATGACTACTCGATAGTTCAGTGTGCCATGCTTTACGGCTTAGAATCGGGACTTCAACGACGTTTTGAACGTCATGGAGCATATGAGATGTTCCAAGAGTTGAAGTTAATATTTCAAGCAAATGCCCGGATTGAGAGATATGAAGTCTCCAATAAGTTCTATAGCTGCAAGATGGAGGAGAACAGTTCTGTCAGTGAGCATATACTCAAAATGTCTGGGTATAATAATCACTTGATTCAATTGGGAGTTAATCTTCCAGATGATTGCGTCATTGACAGAATTCTTCAATCACTGCCACCAAGCTACAAGAGCTTCGTGATGAACTATAATATGCAAGGGATGAACAAGACTATTCCCGAGCTCTTCGCAATGCTGAAAGCTGCGGAGGTAGAAATCAAGAAGGAGCATCAAGTGTTGATGGTCAACAAGACCACTAGTTTCAAGAAAAAGGGCAAAGGGAAGAAGAAGGGGAACTTCAAAAAGAACGGCAAGCAAGTTGCTACTCAAGAGAAGAAACCCAAACCTGGACCTAAGCCTGAAACCGAGTGCTTCTATTGCAAGCAGACTGGTCACTGGAAGCGGAACTGCCCCAAGTATTTGGCGGATAAGAAGGATGGCAAGGTGAACAAAGGTATATGTGATATACATGTTATTGATGTGTACCTTACTAATGCTCGCAGTAGCACCTGGGTATTTGATACTGGTTCTGTTGCTAATATTTGCAACTCGAAACAGGGACTACGGATCAAGCGAAGATTGGTTAAGGACGAGGTGACGATGCGCGTGGGAAACGGTTCCAAAGTCGATGTGATCGCAGTCGGCACACTACCTCTACATCTACCTTCGGGATTAGTATTAGACCTAAATAATTGTTATTTGGTGCCAGCGTTAAGCATGAACATTATATCTGGATCTTGTTTGATGCGAGACGGTTATTCATTTAAATCAGAGAATAATGGTTGTTCTATTTATATGAGTAATATCTTTTATGGTCATGCACCCTTGAAGAGTGGTCTATTCTTGTTGAATCTCGATAGTAGTAACACACATATTCATAATGTTGAAGCCAGAAGATGCAGAGTTGATAATGAGAGTGAAACTTATTTGTGGCACTGCCATTTAGGTCATATCGGTGTAAAGTGCATGAAGAAACTCCATTCTGATGGACTTTTGGAACCACTTGATTATGAATCACTTGGTACTTGCGAACCGTGCCTTATGGGCAAGATGACCAAAACACCATTTTCCGGTACTATGGAGAGAGCAACAGATTTGTTGGAAATCATACATACAGATGTATGTGGTCTGATGAATATTGAGGCTCGTGGTGGATATCGTTATTTTCTCACCTTCACAGATGATTTAAGCAGATATGGGTATATCTACTTAATGAAACATAAGTCTGAAACATTTGAAAGGTTCAAGGAATTTCAGAGTGAAGTTGAAAATCATCGTAACAAGAAAATAAAGTTTCTACGATCTGATCGTGGAGGAGAATATTTGAGTTACGAGTTTGGTGTACATTTGAAAAATTGTGGAATAGTTTCGCAACTCACGCCACCCAGAACACCACAGCGTAATGGTGTGTCTGAACGTCGTAATCGTACTTTACTAGATATGGTGCGATCTATGATGTCTCTTACTGATTTACCGCTATTATTTTGGGGATACGCTCTAGAGACGGCCGCATTCACGTTAAATAGGGCACCATCAAAATCCGTTGAGACGACGCCTTATGAACTGTGGTTTGGCAAGAAACCAAAGTTGTCATTTCTGAAAGTTTGGGGCTGCGATGCTTATGTGAAAAAGCTTCAACCTGATAAGCTCGAACCCAAATCGGAGAAATGTGTCTTCATAGGATATCCAAAGGAAACTATTGGATACACCTTCTATCACAGATCCGAAGGCAAGACTTTTGTTGCTAAATTCGGAAACTTTCTAGAGAAGGAGTTTCTCTCGAAAGAAGTGAGTGGGAGGAAAGTAGAACTTGACGAGGTAACTGTACCTGCTCCCTTATTGGAAAGTAGTACATCACAGAAAACTGTTTCAGTGACACCTACACCAGTTAGTGAGGAAGCTAATGATAATGATCATGAAACTTCAGATCAAGATACTACAGAACCTCGTAGATCAACCAGAGTGAGATCCGCACCAGAGTGGTACGGTAATCCTATTCTGGAAGTCATGCTACTAGATCATGATGAACCTATGAACTATGAAGAAGCGATGGTGAGCCCAGATTCCGCAAAATGGCTTGAAGCCATGAAATCTGAGATGGGATCCATGTATGAGAACAAAGTATGGACTTTGGTTGACTTGCCCGATGATCGGCAAGCAATTGAGAATAAATGGATCTTCAAGAAGAAGACTGACGCTGACGGTAATGTTACTGTCTACAAAGCTCGACTTGTCGCAAAAGGTTTTCGACAAGTTCAAGGGGTTGACTACGATGAGACCTTCTCACCCGTAGCGATGCTTAAGTCTGTCCGAATCATGTTAGGAATTTCCGCATTTTATGATTATGAAATTTGGCAGATGGATGTCAAAACTGCATTCCTGAATGGATTTCTGGAAGAATAGTTGTATATGATGCAACCAGAAGGTTTTGTCGATCCAAAGGGAGCTAACAAAGTGTGCAAGCTCCAGCGATCCATTTATGGACTGGTGCAGACCTCTCGGAGTTGGAATAAACGCTTTGATAGTGTGATCAAAGCATTTGGTTTTATACAGACTTTCGGAGAAGCCTGTATTTACAAGAAAGTGAGTGGGAGCTCTGTAGCATTTCTGATATTATATGTGGATGACATATTACTGATTGGAAATGATATAGAATTTCTGGATAGCATAAAGGGATACTTGAATAAGAGTTTTTCAATGAAAGACCTCGGTGAAGCTGCTTACATATTAGGCATAAAGATCTATAGAGATAGATCAAAACGCTTAATTGGACTTTCACAAACAACATACCTTGACAAAATTTTGAAGAAGTTCAAAATGGATCAAGCAAAGAAAGGATTCTTGCCTGTGTTACAAGGTGTGAAATTGAGTAAGACTCAATGCCCGACCACTGCAGAAGATAGAGAGAATATGAAAGATGTTCCCAATGCATCAGCGATAGGATCTATCATGTATGCAATGCTGTGTACCAGACCTGATGTGTGCCTTGCTATAAGTCTAGCAGGGAGGTACCAAAGTAATCCAGGAGTGGATCACTGGACAGCAGTCAAGAACATCCTGAAATACCTGAAAAGGACTAAGGATATGTTTCTCCTATATGGAGGTGACAAAGAGCTCGTCGTAAATGGTTACGTTGATGCAAGCTTTGACACTGATCCGGACGATTCTAAATCGCAAACCGGATACGTGTTTACATTAAACGGTGGAGTTGTCAGTTGGTGCAGTTCTAAACAAAGTGTCGTAGCGGGATCTACATGTGAAGCGGAGTACATAGCTGCTTCGGAAGCAGCGAACGAAGGAGTCTGGATGAAGGAGTTCATATCCGATCTAGGTGTCATACCTAGTGCATCGGGTCCAATGAAAATCTTTTGTGACAATACTGGTGCAATTGCCTTGGCAAAGGAATCCAGATTTCACAAGAGAACCAAGCACATCAAGAGACGCTTCAATTCCATCCGGGATCTAGTCCAGGTGGGAGACATAGAGATTTGCAAGATACATATGGATTTGAATGTTGTAGACCCGTTGACTAAGCCTCTTCCACGAGCAAAACATGATCAGCACCAAGGCTCCATGGGTGTTAGAATCATTACAGTGTAATCTAGATTATTGACTCTAGTGCAAGTGGGAGACTGAAGGAAATATGCCCTAGAGGCAATAATAAAGTTATTATTTATTTCCTTATAATCATGATAAATGTTTATTATTCATGCTGGAATTGTATTAACCGGAAACATAATACATGTGTGAATACATAGACAAACAAAGTGTCACTAGTATGCCTCTACTTGACTAGCTCGTTAATCAAAGATGGTTATGTTTCCTAACCATGAACAATGAATTGTTATTTGATTAACAAGGTCACATCATTAGTTGAATGATCTGATTGACATGACCCATTCCATTAGCTTAGCACCCGATCGTTTAGTATGTTGCTATTGCTTTCTTCATGACTTATACATGTTCCTATAACTATGGAGATTATGCAACTCCCGTTTGCCGGAGGAACACTTTGTGTGCTACCAAACGTCACAACGTAAATGGGTGATTATAAAGGTGCTCTACAGGTGTCTCCAAAGGTACATGTTGGGTTGGCGTATTTCGAGATTAGGATTTGTCACTCCGATTGTCGGAGAGGTATCTCTGGGCCCTCTCGGTAATGCACATCACATAAGCCTTGCAAGCATTGCAACTAATGAGTTAGTTGCGAGATGATGTATTACGGAACGAGTAAAGAGACTTGCCGGTAACGAGATTGAACTAGGTATTGAGATACCGACGATCGAATCTCGGGCAAGTAACATACCGATGACAAAGGGAACAACGTATGTTGTTATGCGGTCTGACCGATAAAGATCTTCGTAGAATATGTAGGAGCCAATATGGGCATCCAGGTCCCGCTATTGGTTATTGACCGGAGACGTGTCTCGGTCATGTCTACATTGTTCTCGAACCCGTAGGGTCCGCACGCTTAAGGTTACGATGACAGTTATATTATGAGTTTATGCATTTTGATGTACCGAAGGTTGTTCGGAGTCCCGGATGTGATCACGGACATGACGAGGAGTCTCGAAATGGTCGAGACGTAAAGATTGATATATTGGAAGCCTATGTTTGGATATCGGAAGTGTTCCGGGTGAAATCGGGATTTTACCGGAGTACCGGGAGGTTACCGGAACCCCCCGGGAACCATATGGGCCTAGATGGGCTTTAGTGGAAAAGGAGAAAGGGGCAGCCCAAGGTGTCCGCGCAACTCCCCCCTCCCCCTAGTCCTATTAGGACTAGGAGAGGTGGCCGGCCCCCCTTCTCTCTCTTTCCCCCTCAGGGAATCCTAGTCCAACTAGGATTGGGGGGGAGTCCTACTCCCGGAAGGAGAAGGACTCCTCCTGCGCCCTCCTCCTGGCCGGCGCCCCCCTCCCCCCTTGGCTCCTTTATATACTGAGGTAGAGGCACCCCAGAAACACACAAGTTGATCCACGTGATCTATTCCTTAGCCGTGTGCGGTGCCCCAGCCACCATATTCCTCGATAATACTGTAGCGGAGTTTAGGCGAAGCCCTGCTGCTGTAGTGCATCAAGATCGTCACCACGCCGTCGTGCTGACGGAATTCCTCCCCGACACTTTGCTGGATCGGAGTCCGGGGATCGTCATCGAGCTGAACGTGTGCTCGAACTCGGAGGTGCCATAGTTTCGGTGCTTGATCGGTTGGATCGTGAAGACGTACGACTACTTCCTCTACGTTGCGTCAACGCTTCCGCAGTCGGTCTGCATGGGTACGTAGACAACACTCTCCCATCTCGTTGCTATGCATCACATGATCTTGCGTGTGCGTAGGAATTTTTTTGAAATTACTACGAAACCCAACAAAACAGACATCAACCAGAATACAATCAAGGTCTGACTACGGAACCAAAGTAAAAGAAGTCAAACCCCAAATGCGTAGATCCCCGATCGCCCCAACTGGGCTCCACTATTGATCGACCGGAAACGAAACAACACAATCGAACAAGAACTTCATCGAGCTCCCACTTGAGCTGGGTTGTGTCACCTGCGCTGGTATCATCGACACCTGCAACTGTTTGGAAGTATCTATGAGCCACGAGGACTCAGCAATCTCACACCCGCAAGATCAAGACTATTTAAGCTTATGGGTAGGAAAGGGTAGTGAGGTGGAGCTGCAGCAAGCACTAAGCATATATGGTGGCGAACATACACAAATCAGAGCGAGAAGAGAAGCAACACGATGGTCGTGAACTAGAAGTGATCAAGAAGTGATCCTGAAACTACTTACGTTCAAGCATAACACAAGAACCGTGTTCACTTCCCGGACTCCGCCGAGAAGAGACCATCACGGCTACACACGCGGTTGATGCATTTTAATTAAGTTAAGTTTCAACTTCTCTACAACCGGACATTAACAAATTCCCATATGCCCATAACCGCGGGCATGGATTTCGAAAGTTCAAACCCTGCAGGGGTGTCCCAACTTAGCCCATCACAAGCTCTCACGGTCAACGAAGGATATTCCTTCTCCCAGGAAGACCCGATCAGACTCAGAATCCTGGTTACAAGACATTTCGACAATGGTAAAACAAGACTAGCAAAGCCACCCGATGTGCCGACAATCCCGATAGGAGTCGCATGTATCTCGTTCTCAGGGCAACACTGGATGAGACTAGCTACGAGTAAAACCAAACCTCAAGTTTCCCTGACGTGGCCCCCCAGGCAGCTCGGTTCGGACCAGCACTTAGACAAGCACTGGCCAGGGGGGGGCGAAAATAAAGATGACCCTCGGGAGCGCGACTCCCAAGGGAAAAGTAGGTGGTGGTGAGGCAAATGGTAAAACCAAGGTTGGGCCTTGCTGGAGGAGTTTTATTCAAAGCGAACTGTCAAGGGGTCCCCATAACACCCAACCGTGTAAGGAACGCAAAATCAAGGAACATAACACTGGTATGATGGAAACTAGGGCAGCAAGAGTGGAACAAAAGACCAGGCATAAGGCCGAGCCTTCCACCCTTTACCAAGTATATAGATGCATTAATTAAATAAGAGATATTGTGATATCCCAACATAACCATGTTCCAACATGGAACAAACTTAATCTTCACTTGCAACTAACAATGCTATAAGAGGGGCTGAGCAAAGCGGTAACATAGCCAAACAACGGTTTGCTAGGAAAGGTGGGTTGGAGGCTTGACATGGCAAAATGGGAGGCATGATACAACAAGTGGTAGGTATCGCGGCATAGCAATAGAGCGAGCAACTAGCAAGCAAAGATAGAAGTGATTTCGAGGGTATGGTCATCTTGCCTGAAATCCCGCAAGGAAGAAGAACGAGTCCATGAAGAAGACAAACAGACATAGTCAAAAGGATCGTCACAAACGCGACGTTATCGGAACCAACCCGAAGAAGCAACACCGGAAAGAAGCAAACAACATGGTAAACAACCACCACATAAGCATGGCATGATGCCCAACCAAGTATGATGCATGTCCGGTTTAATGATACATGCCATGGCAAAGTGCACAAACAAACCTACAGATTAAGTGGAGCTCAATATGCAACGAGTTGCATATTGATGGAACACCACATGACTTATTTAGTTCACTCTCGTTTAGGTACCCAACAATATTAAAAGTTGTTAAACATGGCAAGAGATGAAGCATAATAAAACTACCTAACTAGGCACGTTTAAATGAGGCCGGAAACAACAGGCAACAAGTCCGGAAATCCTCATGTGCATATATTAGGTTTGGTACTGTTTTTCCCTAAATCATATTTTAGGGTTGTTAAACATGCAAGAAGAGTGCACCATGTTAAACTAGGCAGTTTTCTACCCCATTTACATATAAAGTTTATTATATATGGAGCTACAGTTAAATAGTTATGAATTAAAGCATTTTAACATGGCATAGGAGCAAATTTAACCAAACAACATTTTAAACATGTCAAACATTCATGAAAGTTGCAAATTATTAATCTACACAAAGGTCTAAGCATTTTTCATATATAATGTTTTTACATGTGATGCATGGTTGTTGAGTTTTAATATGCATGGAGTATGAGGGTTTTTCTGCAAAACTAGAAATCCTGGAATAAAAGATTAAAAACGCAGCGCAGGAAAAAAAATACTATGGGCCGAAACTGGCAGGCCCAACTGCACAGGGGAAGGTGGGCGACTGCTCACCACTAGGCCAAGCCCAAGTCGGTGGAGAGGGGAGAGGCTGGCAGGCTTCGGCTGGGCCTTAAAGGGCCTGGTACACGCACGGCGCTTGTGCGTTGACACTACGTGCGCGGGCGCGGAAGCAGGCAGGTTCAAGCGCCACAGCTTGGCGTGATGGACTCTGGCAACGCGGGTCGGTGGGAACCGGCCGGAACAGGGCGGATCCGGCAGCTGGGCGGCGGAGCAGAGGAGATGCGTCCAAAATGGGGCCGGGGCGTGACTTTGACAGCCAGCTTGTCAAACTGAAGGAGGCGACGGCAGGAGGTGATGGCTCGCCGACGTCGGGGACTCGAGGTGGTCGGGTGTTGGTGCTGCTGCGAGAGAGAGAGATGTGAGAAAGAGCGAGAGGTAGAGAAAGGAGTAAGGAGGAAGGGAAGGGGGACGGAGCTCCGGCCTGGTTGGTCGTCTCGCCGGACGGTGGCTGGCTAATCCGGCCAGACAGAGGTGGCGGCGCGAGAGGAGGGTTGCAGGGACGTTGAGAGGTCCTGGAGGAGGACGACTCGGGGAGGAAACGAGGAGGGCGCCTGGTGGTGCTGGTCTTGGTCGCCGGCGGAGGTGTCGGCGAGGACGAACCCGATGCTCGGGAGGTTGAAGGCGCACGGGATCGAGGCTGGTGGGTGGAACTGCGGGGCTGCGCGAGAGGCTCTCTGGGCCGTCAGATCTGAGATCTGGCGGTTGGCTGGTGGATCTGGCCAAGTGGATCTGAGAGAGATGGTGGTTGGCTCGGCGCTGAAACCCAGGGAGAGAGTGGCGGCGGCGTGGGGATTTGGTGGATATTGGACATGCTAGGGTTGGACTGTTATATACATCGCGTGGATTAGATTAGGGGCTACCTCGTCCCTCCAATCGTAATCGAGCGAATGAGAAAAATAGGCTAGGGAGTCCAAATAAGAAAACAATGATGTTTTATAGATGTTTGGGGATGATCCGAATCCAACGGTGATGACTGCCCGGGTCGGGTTCGGGACAACTTTCGGATGCGTGCGAGGAGGGCCGTGGGCTGACGAGAGAGGTTAGGTTGGACCTGGCGGTGAGTGGTAGTGGGCTGTGCAGAAGACCTTGGGCTGAGAGAAGAGAAGAGAGAGACCCGATGGCTGTTTTCGGAGACCGAAAACGTCCGACGTTTGACCGGTTATAATGCCGCTATAGTTATTCGTTGGGGCGTCAAACGGACTCCGAATGCGATGAAACTTGGCAGGCGGCCTACCTACAACAAAACAACACCGCATGCCAACTTTCAACCCATTCCAAGAACATTTTCCGGCACTTATAAAATGATATTTCGGACGTGCCGCGAGCGCGTGCAAGTGTGTCTTGGCTCAGAACGGACAACGGGGAGAACGAGGGGACCGGGACGGATGCATGTTTTGAAAACATGATGATGCAATGCACATGATGACATGGCAATATGCAAAACACAAGCAAAAGACATGGAAACGACGGCGAATAACTAGGAGACACCTGGCTCATCGGTCTCGAGGCGTCACACATCAGCTGGCCCATGTCATTACAATCGCGTTTGAGCCGCCCCAACTTCTGTTTTAGAGGCGTAAAACGGAAATTTTTCTCCAACATTAAGACTGCAGAGCTGGCATCCATCTTATTAGATGAATGTATTATGACTTTGACCCGGCGCACCCAGTGGGTCATGGACTCTCCTTCCTCTTGTTTACAATTAGTCAAATCCACAATTGACATGGGCTGCTTGCAAGTGTCTTTAAAATTCTGAATAAACCGGACTTTTAATTCTGCCCATGAGCCGATGGAATTGGGTGGCAGCCCCTTCAACCATGTGCGAGCCACTCCAAAACATCATGGTGAAGTACTTGGCCATTGCCGCGTCACTGACCTCCAGTAGCTCCATGGCCATCTCATAGCTTTCAATCCATGCCCCTGGCTATAAATCGGCCGTGTAATTAGGCACCTTTCGAGGCCCCTTGAAATCCTTTTGCAAACGCTCATTACGCAGAGCCGGCACGAAGCAAGGGACACCTCCTATCCTTGTGGCCACGCCTGCCTCAACAGAGGTCGTCGGATAAACCGGAAAAGCCTGGTGAGCCGCCTGCTCAGCTGCCTGTTGAGCCGCCTGCTCAACCTCTTGGCGGATCCTGTCCTGGCCAACCAAGTTAAGAGCTCCATCACGTGCCGGGTCGCGCCCGCATGGTTGGTCACAGCGCCAGGCGTTGCTTGAAGCGACTGCTGAATCTATGTGCCTGCTATAACTCGGGCTCCGGCTTGGGCGAGGGGTCAAATGAATCCTGTCTCGACTATAAGAATATGCCTCCTGTTGTGCCAGAGCCGTCTGAAGAAGTTCTCTGAGCCTTCGGGTTTCAATCGTTGTCGGAGAGTCACCCTCCGCTAGGAGAGCCGCCAATCGCGCCGCCGCAATGACCATGTTCTCCAAAGGGTTAGAATAATGACCCGGTGGTGTTGGTACATAAGAAGGTGGAGCAGTATTCATCCGAGGAGGTTCCATCACCCGTGGCTGAACCGGCGCCCCAGCCCCGGGCGTTGCCACCTGGTTCACCTCTGGTGGGTTACTAGGGCCTGCACTGGGTGTGCGGAAGAGGTTTCTAGGATCATAAGTCAGTGGTAGACGTGATTGAGCCTTCTGGTGTCTTCTCCTCATGACCTCGTTTGATGCGTTTAGATCCATCGTGAGCTGAAGGGCCTCTAATTGAATATGCTGAGCTCGAGCATCCAAAGCCGCCCGCTCCGCAGCCATCCTGACGTCCTCCGCTGCTAGGTTTTCCTTGGCTTGTACTACCTCCTCACGTAACCGTGCCACTTCTGCATCATGCTGAGCTTGATCCGCCTGGTTAACCACGACAGTCAACAGGGCTGTCATCCTATCCATGAGATCCATCAGCACCTGAGCCGGCGGGCGCGCAGGGCCTCCTGCCCAGGCCGCTACTGACTCGGAGGTTATTCCTGCTGCTGCCGTAGAGTTTTGAACAGGTTGCGTGCCGGTCATGAAAATCCCTGCTCTGCTTGGCGGCTCAAAGGGGTCCGGAATACTGCTGCCATCGGAACAGCCCCCAAGCCCACCGTCTTGCAATTGATACAATGAATCTGTCTCACCTGTGGACGATCCACCGTCAGAGCAGATGGTCGTCTCCTGGCCAGACACCAGTTCTTTAGAGAACTCTTCTCGATGGATGCATCCCACGAAGGCACTCTTCACGGCGGGCTGAGTCCGGGCGGGTCTCGCGCGCTGAGCCGTCTCGATGATGTCGGTGCAGATGTCCGGCTCAGGGCCCAGCTCACCGATCTGGCCAATGAAGATGTGGATTCCGCCGAAGGGGACCCGGTACCCGTACTCAATTGAGCCGGCGTCGGGGCCCCATCCAGCATCGTCGATGTAGAGCTAGCCACGACGACTCTTGGTCATCCGGCCCACAACGTATACCTTGAGACCTTTGAAGTTCCCTTCAAGAACTCAAATCCATCGTGCGTAGGC
The DNA here is from genome assembly GCF_003073215.2 of Triticum urartu. Taxonomy (NCBI): domain Eukaryota; kingdom Viridiplantae; phylum Streptophyta; class Magnoliopsida; order Poales; family Poaceae; genus Triticum; species Triticum urartu. Next base: position 243,762,887 of record NC_053022.1, on the reverse strand, counting down.
TTCACGGTGGGCGCCAACTGTCGTGGAATTGTGACAACGGATGTCCTAGTGAAAGGACTTAATCGTGGAGCCATCGCAACTAGGAAGCTTACAGGGGTTAAAACGGGACAAAGGACATGAGAGGTTTATACTGGTTCGGCCCCTTGCGTTGAAGGTAAAGGCCTAATCTAGTTGAGGTGATATTGCTAGGGTTTCAATAACCAAGGAGCGGATACGCTTAACCTGGCTCTCGATCTATTGTTTTTCTGTCCTAAGCCGCCGCCAGGTCGTCCCCTTATATACACGGATTGACGCCTTGTGGCCTACAGAGTCCCAGCCGGCTCATACAACGTGACCGGCTCGGTGACGTATCTTACATGCCTTACATTACAAGTCTATTCATACATGGCGGTTTATACTTACGGGCCTTAAGCCGCCTCTGGGCTCAGGCCTATCATAAGCCTAACTGTGAACCGTCACCTTGTATATGCCTGGGGCTCAATACCGGTGAACTGCCATTGTGGTTGACCCGGTCCCTCCTGGGCGGGTCATATCTGGTAGTCATATCCCCAACAGCCCCCAAGCCAGCCATCTGGCAGTTGATACAAAGACTCTGTCTCACCGGTGGATGACTCGCCATCAGAATAAACGACGGTCTCATCACCAGATGCTAGCTTGTCTTAAGATTCCTCTCCATGGATAAATCCCACAAAGGCATGGTTCATGGTAGGCCGAACCCGGGCTGGTCTCGCACGCTGAGCCGTCTCGACGATGTCGGTGCAGATGTCTGGCTCAGGGCCCGGTTCGCTAATCTTGCCTATGAAGACATGGATTCTGCCAAATGGGACCCGGTACCCGTACTCAATTGAGCCGGTCTCGGGGCCCCAGCCTGCATCGTCGATGTAGAGTTTTCCGCGGTGACTCTTGGTCATCTGGCCCATAGTGTATCCCTTGATCCGTTTGAAGATTCCCTTTAAGAACTTGAAACCATTGTGCGATAGCCCCACGGTGGGTGCCAACTGTCGTGGAATTGTCACGGCAGATGTCCTAGTGTGAGGACTTAGTCGTGGAGCCATCGCGTTGAGGTTAACTTAAAGGGGTTAAATAGGACAAAGGACACAGAGAGTTTATACTGTTTGGCCCACTACGATGAAGGTAAAAGCCTAGTCCAGTTTGTAGTTGGTATTGCTAGGGTTTCGACGAGCAGGAAGTGAATATGCTTGACCCGGCTCTCGATCTGTTGTTTCTTCTCCTAAGCCACCGCTAGGTCGCCCCCTTATATACACGGGGAGACGCCCTGCGGCCCTCAGAGTCCCGGTTGGATTATACGACGTATCCGGCTCGGTGAACTTTTACATATGCCTTACAGTACAAGTTTACATATATGGCGGTTCATACTCATGGGCTTTAAGCCGCCTTTGGGTCTGGGCCCTCTACTAAGCCTATCTATAAATCGCCATGTGACCTTGGGCTTCATTATGGTATATCTTCATAGGGTTAACCCGGCCCCTCCTGGGCGGGTCATACCTAATAGTCATATCCCCAATAGCCTGGATTTGAGATGTCTGCTGTGGTGGACGCTTGTGTCGATGGAGCAGCTCAGGTGAGGTGGATGACAGCGCCGCAGGGGCAGGACAAACCACACAAAGTTTCTTTGACACCTATCTGTAACTGAATTAATTATGTAAGGGCTCCTTTGGTTTGCAGGATTATAAAAATGTAGGGATAGGAAAAGCACAAAATAGGATAGGAATGCACGTGGAAAACAGAGCAATTTATAAACACATGATTTCTATCAACTTGGGTGTTTGGTTCACAGGAATTAGAAGAACACCGGGATGCAAAGAACACATTGTCAAATTAAAGTCAAACCACATGAAAATGTGTAGTTAGAATGTTACCATGCTACCAATGCACTTAGTCTTCTTTTCATGCATAGGAATTTGAAAAGGAGGTCCATGTGGATGTTAAAATTCCTGTGTTTTTCCTTTAAAGCAGGCATGAAAGGACAAAAATCCTCCTATTTTGTTTTGCTCCATTCCTTTGAACCAAATGCACGAATAGTAGTAGTACCTTAGGAAATTTTCCTATTGCTATGTTTTTCCTTTGAAACAAAATAGCCCTAAGGGGTCAACATGAATGTAGAGTAAAAAGTGATGTGGCAAGTGTACAATCTGTTTGCCATAGCCGTGTTGACCTCAACATCATTCGTTTGGTTGCCGAGGATGCTGCGGCTGAGGTGGTTGTCAGAGGTGGGGAAGAACATCTTAGGTTTCTAGAGATAGGATCGAGGGTAATGCTCCATTGTGATGAACTGTTTCGTCGTTGGAGTAGCTCCAATGAGGTGTACGAGGGCGAGGCTGAAGCAATACATGATGAACAACGTTAATCTAAAGTGGGATTCTAGTAGCATCTTCAATAGATGATGTAAAATATATCACCATAAAGTGCTAGATGTAAAATTTACATCACCAAAAAACACCCAACTCCAATAGATGATGTAAAATACATCAGCCGCATGGCTGCCACTGATAACCCACAAGTTTAGGGAATCACAACAGTTTCCGAGGGTAGAGTATTCAACCCAAATTTATAGATTCAACACAAGGGGAGCCAACGAATATTTGTAAGTATTAGAAGTTGAGTTGTCAATTCAACCACACCTAGAGATTAAATATCTGCAGCAAAGTGATCAGTAGCACAGTAGTATGATAGTTTTGATAGCAGTGGTAACAATAATAGTAACGGTAACAGTGATAGCAATGATTTTGTAGCAAGTGCAATAGTAACAGCAACAATAGTAACTTAGCAAGAACAATATGTAGGAAATTCATAGCCATTGGATTGGTGAATTCGTTGGATGATATTCATCATATAACAGTCATAACCTAGGGTGATGCAAAACTAACTCCAGTTCATAAATATAATGTAGGCATGTATTCCGTAAATAGTCATACACTACAAAAAGTACACTTCTGTGATGATATGTGTTTGTCATAGTAGCTCACGTTTTCTGTCATGCATGTACGTCCATGATGATTTTATGACAGAATCAAGATAGTCATACTTGTGCTATCGTAGAAGTGTTCCATGACAATACCAAAATTATCATCACGGAAGTGTCAACTTCCATGACAATAAATGGCGCATCATGGAAGCGCTTTCGTCAAGGGTAACCGACATGTGGCATCCACCATAACGGGTCGCCGTTAAGCTATCGGGTTCCGTTTTGGATCTGATAACCCGTTAACAGCCCAGACCAATGGGGATTTTCCATGTGTAAAATTCTCATTCGCCGGCGGATCCACGTATCGGCCCAGCGTTGGGACAGTTGTCAGCTAGCGAATGGACGGGAAGCGCCTATGATACGTCGACACGTGGCTCGGCCCAACAGTGGCCTATTCAGGTCAAAAGGTCAGCCCGTTTGACCTGGTCAAAAGGTAAAGGTAGAAGGAAATGACAAGCGGTTTTCAGCAAGGTATTCTCTGCAAGCACTGAAATTATCGGTAACAGATAGTTGTGTGATAAGATAATTCGTAACGGGTAACAAGTAACAGAAGTAAATAAAGTGCAGCAAGGTGGCCCAATCCTTTTTGTAGCAAAGGACAAGCCTGGGAGAACTCTTATATAAAGCAAAGCGCTCTCGAGGACACGTTGGAATTATTGTCAAGCTAGTTTTCATCATGCTCATATGATTCACATTCGTTACTTTGATAATTTGATATGTGGGTGGACGGGAGCTTGGGTGCTGCCCTTCCTTGGACAAGCCTCCCAATTATGATTAACCCCTCTCGCAAGCATCCGCAACTATGAAAGAATAATTAAGATAAATCTAACCATAGCATGAAACATATGGATCCAAATCAGCCCCTTATGAAGCAACACATAAACTAGGGTTTAAACTTCTGTCACTCTAGCAACCCATCATCTACTTATTACTTCCCAATGCCTTCCCCTAGGCCCAAATAATGGTGAAGTGTCATGTAGTCAACGTTCACATAACACCACTAGAGGAAAGACAACATACATCTCATCAAAATATCGAACGAATACAAAATTCACATGACTACTTATAGCAAGACTTTTCCCATGTCCTCAGGAACAAACGTAAATACTCACAAAGCATGTTCATGTTCATAATTAGGGGAGTATTAATTATCATTAAGGATCTGAACATATGATCTTCCACCGAATAAACCAACTAGCATCAACTACAAGAAGTAATCAACACTACTAGCAACCCACATGTACCAATCTAAGGTTTTGAGACAGAGATCGGATACAAGAGATGAACTAGGGTTTGAGAGGAGATGGTGCTAGTGCAGATGTTGATGGAGATTGACCCCCTGTCGATGAGAGGAACGTTGGTGATGATGATGGCTTCAATTTCCCCCTCCCGGAGGGAAGTTTCCCCGGCAGAACCGCTCCGTCGGAGCCCTAGATTGGTTCTGCCCAAGTTCCGCCTCGAGATGGTGGCGCTTTGTCCCCAAAGCTTCCTTCTGATTTTTTCTAGGTGAAAACACACTTTATAGCATAAGATGGGCATCGGGGGCCTGCTAGGTGGCCCACAAGGTAAGGGGGCGTGCCCAGGGGGGTAGGGCACGCCCCCACCCTTGTGGATAGCAGGTGGCCCCCCTCTAGTGCTTTCTTTGCCCAACATTTTTTATATATTCCAAAATAATTCTCCATGAAGTTTTAGGACTTTTGGAGTTGTGTAGAATAGGTCTATAATATTTTCTCCTTTTCTAGTCCAGAATTCCAGCTGCCGGCATTCTCCCTCTTCATGTAAACCTTGTAAAATAAGAGAGAAAAGTCATAACTATTGTGATATAATGTGTAATAACAGCCCATAATGCAATAAATATTAATATAAAAGCATGATGCAAAATGGACGTATCAACTCCCCCAAGCTTAGACCTCACTTGTCCTCAAGCAAAAGCCGAAATCGAAAAATATGTCCACATGTTTAGAGATAGAGGTGTCAATAAAATAAAATACGGACATGAGGGCATCATGATCATCTTTAGAACAGCAACATATATTGTCATATAATTCCTTATGCTAAAGTAACAATTCATTCACAAGGTAAAGTATGAATCAAAAACTTCATTGAAAACTAACAAACTATGATCTCAGTCATTGAAGCAATTGCAATTTATCATAACATCGGAAAAGAGTCAATATAAGAGCTTTTCAGCAAGTCCACATACTCAACTATCATTTAGTCTTTCACAATTGCTAACACTCACGCGATACTTATGGATTCAAAGCCTCAATCGAACACAGAGAAAGATAGGGGCTTATAGTTTCACCTCCCAACCTTTTACCTCAAGGGTAATGTCAACAATAATACTTTATGATAACCTACATCCGAGTGGATATATATATCTAGATCTCTCATAGTGCTTTCCAAAGGAAAAAGTGTAAAAAGGAAGGGTGAAAATCACCATGACTCTTGTATAAGGGTAGAAGATAAAAGTAAAAGATAGGCCCTTCACAGAGGGAAGAAGGGGTTGTCATGCGCTTTTATGATTGGATGCACAAAATCTTAATGCAAAATAATGTCACTTTATATTGCCGCTTGTGATAACGAACTTTATTATGCAATCCGTCACTTTTATTTCTTCCATATCACAAGTTCGTATAAAGCTTATTTTCTTCACACTAATAGATCATACACATTGAGAGAGCAATTTTTATTGCTTGCACCGATGACAACTTACGTGAAGGATCTTACTCAATCACAGGTAGGTATGGTGGACTCTCATGGAAAAACTGGTTTAAGGGATGTTTGGAAGCACAACTAGTATCTCTACTTGGTGCAAAGAATTTGGCTAGCATGAGAGGGAAAAGCAAGCTCAACATGTTGGAGGATCCATGACAATATAACTTCTGTTCGGATATAAGAAAACATAACCCATTATGTTGTCTTCCTTGTCCAACATCAACTCTTTAACATGTCATATTTTAATGAGTGCTCACAATTACGAAAGATTTCCAAGATAGTATATTTATATGTGAAGCCTCTCTTTCTTTATTACTTCATATTAATTGCACAATGACCAAAACTATGTTTGTCAAGTCTCAACAACTTTTATTCATCATACTCTTTATATGTGAAGTCATTACTCTCCATAAGATCAATATATGATATTTTTATTTCTTTTTATTCCTTTCTTTTATTTAATTAAGATCATAGCAAGAAAGTAAAGCCCTCAACTCAAAACTACTCTTTATTATATATAACTCATGGACTCGATTACATAGATAGAAATCAAAACAAAACTCAAAGATAGATCATACTAAAAACTTTATTCTACTAGATCAAGACATGATCAAAAGTATCGAACTAAGAAAAACCATAAAGGTAAAGGTGTGATGGTGATACGATACCGGGGCACCTCCCCCAAGCTTGGCAGTTGCCAAGGGGAGTGCCCATACCCATGTATTTATGTCTCTTTCTCTAGAGGGAGTGATAATGGAGTTGTTGATGTAGTAGGCTTTTCATCCATCTTCCAAGGCATAGGCTCACCATCATAGAAAGATGAACGAGTCTCCGAGGTCCTCAAATCTGCAGCCAAACTCATCTTCTCAAATCTGTATTCATACTCACAGTTTTGGTTTTGCAGGTCATAGATCTGGGCTTGGAGATGCTCGATTTTCTCATGAAGCTTGAAGATGGCCTCCTCAATGTTCTTGGCATCCAGCTTATGATTGTTGGTGAACTATGCGATCGTCATGTGATTGGCGTTGAGTCCACGTTCCACCATCCCTTGGCACTTGAAAACTTGCTGCTCCATTGCTTCAAGTCTTGTGTCCATGCTTCCGGTCTTCTTCGGCCCCTCAACATCATGGATGTGCAGCACCCCCTCACGCATCTCAATGGCATGAGGGTGTCGGAGCACCTCTGCAAGGTAGGGGTTGATGACCTTCTCGAAAAACTTGTCCTTGGGTCGCTTGGTGACATCATGGTGTTCTAGATCTGTCAGAAAAACAGCTCGAAACAAAAATAGGAGATATTGTCGCGATATGGTGGTCAAAACCTTCGGGAGATTATGTTCTGAATTTTTACCGACCAAAAGAAGTATTGTGCAAGAAAACGGAGTCCGGAGGGCACTCAAGGTGGCCACAAGGCAGGGGGCATGCCCAGGGGGTAGGGCGCGCCCTCTACACTCGTGGATGCCTCGTGCGCTCTTCAGACTACTTTTAATTTTCCCATTTTTTTAATATTCCAAAAGAGAGAAAAAATGCCATTAGAACTGTTTTGGAGTCGGTTTACTTACCATACCACATACCTATTCCTTTTTGGAGTCTGAAACATTTTGGAAAGTGTCCCTTATGTACTCCTCCGGTGTTATGGTATTAATAATATTGGTCTCAACATTTATGGGAGTACCTAAGATATAATGTTTTATTCTTTGACCGTTTACCACCTTCGGATTTGTGCCTTCGGCATTGTTGATTTTGATGGCATTGGAATGATATACCTCTTGATATTGTAAGGACCTTCCCATTTAGAGAGAAGCGTTCCTGTAAAAAATCTTAAATGAGAGTTGTATAGCAAAACTTGATCACCTACATTAAACTCACTTTTGTATCCTCTTGTCATGCCATCTTTTAACCTTTTCTTTAAACAACTTGGCATTCTCATAGGCTTGGATTCTCCATTCATCAAGTGAGCTAATTTTAAATAACCTCTTCTCACCAGCAAGTTTGAAGTCATGGTTGAGCTCTTTAATAGCCCAATAAGCTTTATGTTCTAGTTCGAGAGGTAAGTGACAAGCTTTTCCATAAACCATTTTATACGGAGACTGATACATCTCCAACGTATATATAATTTTTGATTGTTCCATGCTGTTATATTATCATTATTGGATGTTTCATAATCATTTTATATCATTTTTTGGACTAACCTATTGACATAGTGCCAAGTGCCAGCTGCTGTTTTTTGCATGTTTTTTACATCTCAGGAAATCAATATCAAACAGAGTCCAAACACCGTGAAACTTTTTGTGGATTTTTATGGACCAGAAGATCACCAATGGGCCAGAGTAGCACCTGGGGGGTGCCCCAAGGGGGGCACAACCCACCAGGGCGCGCCTGGGGGCCCAGGCGCGCCTAGGTGGGTTGTGCCCACCTCGGTGGCCTCCTGCACCCCCTCTTTACCCTATAAATTCACAAATATTTCAAAAACCCTCGGGGTTAACCTAGATCAGAAGTTTCACCGCTGCAAGGCTCTGTAACCACTGAAAACCAATCTAGACCCTTTCCGGCACCCTGCCGGAGGGGGGAATCATCACCGGTGGCCATCTTCATCATCCTGGCGGCCACCACGATGAGGACGGAGTAGTCCACCCTCGGGGCTGAGGGTTTGTACCAGTAGCTATGTGTTTAATCTCTCTCTCTCTCGTGTTCTTAAGATGTCACAATCTTGATGTATCACAAGCTTTGTTAATATAGTCAGATCAAATGGTGTTTTCCCCTCTCTATCTTATGATGAATTGAGTTTTTCCCTTTGAGATTTCGTTGTTATTGGATTGAGTACTTTTATGGATTTGAGAACACTTGATATATGTCTTGCAATTGAATACTCATGGTGAAAATGGGGTATCGTATTGATTCACTTGATATATGTTTTGGCACTCAACTCGCAGATACCCGAGGTGACATTGGGGTAATCTATGCATAGGGGTTGATGCACGTTCTTGTCTTTGTTTCTTCGGTAGAAATGTTGGGGCACTCTTTGAAGTTCTTTGTGTTGGATTGAGTATTATGAATATGAATTTGCTTTGGTGTTATTTTAGTACGAACTCTAGGATAGATCGAACGAAAAGAATAGCTTTGTGTTATTTTAGTACGACCTCTTGTATAGATCAAACAGAAAGAATATCTTTGAGGTGGTTTCATACCCTACAAACAATTTATTCTTATTTTCTCCACTAGATAGGAACTTTGGAGTGATTCTTCATCGCACTTTGAGGGGTGGTTATATGATCGAATTATATTAGCACTGTTGAGAGATTGCACTAGTGAAAGTACGGACCCTAGGCCTCGTTTTCAAGCATTGCAATACCATTTTTGTGCCTGTTTACTATTTGCTACCTTGCTGTTTTTATTCATTCAGATTATAAAAAATATATTTCTACCATCCATATTACACTTTTATCACCATCTCTTTGCCGAACTAGTGCACCTATACAATTTTTCATTATATTGGGTGTGTTGGGGACACAAGAGATTTCTTGTATTTGGTTGCAGGGTCGTTTGAGGGAGACCATCTTCATCCTACACTTCTCACGGATTGATAAACCTTAGGTCATCCACTTGAGGGAAAATTGCTACTTTCCTACAAAACTCTGTGCTTGGAGGCCCAACACGTGTCTACAAGAATAAAGTTGCATAGTAGACATCAAGCTCTTTTCTGGCACCGTTGCCTGGGAGGTGAGTGCTTGAAGGTATATCTTTAGATCTTGCAATTGAATCTTTTAGTTTCTTGTTTTATCACTAGTTTGGTTTATAAAAAGAAAACTACAAAAAATGGAATTGAGGTTGCGTCATATTATTGATCATATTTATAATATCTTTCTTGAAAACGGTGGATCGAAAAATTGTGCTCAATTGATAGAGGAAGAAGTCAATAAAATGTTTGGCACAAAATATTTGAATGATGAGCATGATTGCAATATTGCTACTATGAATTCTTTGAATATCCATGATACCAATGATATGCAAAGCCATAAGCATGGGGATGCTATATTTGATGAAGATGATATTTTTAGTCCCTCAAGTTTTGATGAGAAATTTTATTATGATGATTGCACACCTCCTATTTATGATGATTATATTGATGAAAGTGGAATCGGAGAGGTCATGACTTTATTTAATGATGAATCCACTATTTTGGAAGAGGTTGCAATTGATTATGACAACAAAGTTGCTATCTATGATGATTATGGTAATGACATGTATGCTATATTTAATAATGATAACCATGAAACTTGTCGTCATGATTTTAATTTACAATCCCATGATAGTTATTTTGTTGAGTTTTCTCCCACTACTATTCATGAGAATAAATTTGCTTATGTGGAGAGTAAAAGACTTTGTATGCTTATGCATCATGTAAAGAATGCTTTATGTGATAGCTATTTTTTTGAATTCATTCATGATGATACTGAAAATTATTATGAGAGGGGAACTTATGCTTTTACATATCTCAATAATACCAAGTTTCCTCCCTTTATGTTGAAAGTTTTGAAGTTGCACTCGTTTTGCCTTCCTATGCTAGTTGATTCGTGTTCCCATAAATTGTTTGCTCACAAAATCCCTATGCATAGGAAGTGGGTTAGGCTTAAATATGCTTGTCATTGTTGGAGAACGTAGCAGAAATTCAAATTTTTCCTACATGTCACCAAGATCTATCTATGGAGAAACCAGCAACGAGGGGAAGGAGAGTGCATCTACATACCCTTGTAGATCGCTAAGCGGAAGCGTTCAAGAGAACGGGGTTGAAGGAGTCGTACTCGTCATGATCCAAATCACCGGAGATCCTAGTGCCGAACGGACGGCTCCTCCGCGTTCAACACACGTACAGCCCGGTGACATCTCCCATGCCTTGATCCAGCAAGGAGAGAGGGAGAGGTTGAGGAAGACTCCATCCAGCAGCAGCACAAGGATGTGGTGGTGGTGGAGGAGCGTGGTACTCCAGCAGGGCTTCGCCAAGCACCGCAAGAGACGAGGAGGGAGAGGGGTAGGGCTGTGCCAAGAAGGAGAGGAACTCGTGTGTCTTGCAGCCTCCAATACCTCAAGTATATATAGGGGAAGGGGAGGGGCTGCGCCCCCACCTAGGGTTCCCTCCCTAGGGGTGGCGGCAGCCCCCAGATCCCATCTGGGTGGCGGCCACAAGGGGGAGAGGGGGAGGCGCACCTGGGGTGGGCCTTAGGGCCCATCTGCCTAGGGTTTGCCCCCCTTCCCTCTTGGAGGCGCCTTGGGCCTTGGTGGGGGGGCGCACCAGCCCACCTGGGGCTGGTCCCCTCCCACACTTGGCCCATGCAGCCCTCCGGGGCTGGTGGCCCCACTTGGTGGACCCCCGAGACCCTCCCGGTGGTCCCGGTACGTTACCGATAAACCCCGAAACTTTTCCGGCGACCAAAACAGGACTTCCCATATATAAATCTTTACCTCCGGACCATTCCGGAACTCCTCGTGACGTCCAGGATCTCATCCGGGACTCCGAACAACATTCAGTAACCACGTATATCTATTCCTTATAACCCTAGTGTCATCGAACCTTAAGTGTGTAGACCCTATGGGTTCGGGAACCATGCAGACATGACCGAGACATTCTCCGGTTAATAACTAACAGCGGGATCTGGATACCCATGTTGGTTCCTACATGTTCCACGATGATCTCATCGGATGAACTACGATGTCAAGGATTCGATCAATCCCGTATACAATTCCCTTTGTCTATCGGTATTGTACTTGCCCGAGATTCGATCATCGGTATCCCGATACCTTGTTCAATCTCGTTACCGGCAAGTCTCTTTTACTCGTTCCGTAACACATCATCCTGTGATCAACTCCTTGATCACATTGTGCATATTATGATGATATCCTACCGAGTGGGCCCAGAGATACCTCTCCGTTTACACGGAGTGACAAATCCCAGTCTCGATTCGTGCCAACCCAACAGACACTTTCGGAGATACCTGTAGTGTACCTTTATAGCCAGCCAGTTACGTTGTGACGTTTGGCACACCCAAAGTATTCCTACGGTATCCGGGAGTTGCACAATCTCATGGTCTAAGGAAATGATACTTGACATCAGAAAAGCTTTAGCATACGAACTACACGATCTTTGTGCTAGGCTTAGGATTGGGTCTTGTCCATCACATCATTCTCCTAATGATGTGATCCCGTTATCAACGACATCCAATGTCCATGGTCAGGAAACCGTAACCATCTATTGATCAACGAGCTAGTCAACTAGAGGCTTACTAGGGACATGGTGTTGTCTATGTACCCACACATGTATCTGAGTTTCCTATCAATACAATTCTAGCATGGATAATAAACGATTATCATGAACTAGGAAATATAATAATAACTAATTTATTATTGCCTCTAGGGCATATTTCCAACAGTCTCCCACTTGCACTAGAGTCAATAATCTAGTTCACATCGCCATGTGATTAACACTCACAGGTCACATCGCCATGTGACCAACATCCAAAGAGTTTACTAGTGTCACTAAACTAGTTCACATCATCATGTGATTAAGACTCAATGAGTTCTGGGGTTTGATCATGTTTTGCTTGTGAGAGAGGTTTTAGTCAACGGGTCTGCAACAATCAGATCCGTATGGACTTTGCAAATCTCTAGGTCATATTATAAATGCTGCTTCCACGCTCCACTTGGAGCTATTCCAAATGGTTGCTCCACTATACGTATTCGGTTTGCTACTCAGAGTCATTCTGATAGGTGTTAAAGCTTGTATCGATGTAACCCTTTATGCCGAACTCTTTATCACCTCCATAATTGAGAAACATGTCCTTATTACTCCAAGGATAATTTTGACCGCTATCTAGTGATCCACTCCTGGATCACCTTTGTACCCTCTTGCCAGACATGTGGCAAGGCACACACCAGGTGCGGTACTCAGCATGGCATACCGTATAGAGCCTATGACAAAAGCATAGGGGACGACATTCGTCCTTTCTCTTTCTTCTGCCGTGGTCGAGCTTTAAGTCTTAACTTCATACCTTACAACTCAGGCAAGAACTCCTTCCTTGACTGATCCATCTTGAACACCCTTAAGATCATGTCAAGGTATGTGCTCATTTGAAAGTACCATTTAGCGTTTTTGATCTATCCTCATAGATCTTGATGCTCAATGTTCAAGTAGCCTAATCCAGGTTTTCTATTGAAAAACACTTTTCAAATAACCCTATATGCTTTCCAGAAATTCTACATCATTTCTGATCCACAATATGTCAACAACATATACTCATCAGGAATTCTATAGTGCTCCCACTCACTTCTTTGGAAATACAAGTTTCTCATAAACTTTGTATACACCCAAAATCTTTGATCATTTCATCAAAGCATACATTCCAACTCCGAAATGCTTACTCCAGTCCTTAGAAGGATTGCTGGAGCTTTGCATACTTATTAGCATCTTTCAGGATTGACAAAACCTTCCGGTTGTATCACATACAACCTTTCCTCAAGAAAATCGTTGAGAAAACAATGTTTTTGACATCCTATCTGCAAGATTTCATAAACAATGCAGTAATCGCTAATATAATTCCAACAGACTCTTAGCATCGCTACGAGTGAGAAAGTCTCATCGTAGTCAACTCCTTGAACTTGTCGGAAAACATCTTAACGACAAGTCGATCTTTCTTTATGGTGATACTTACCATCATTGTCCGTCTTCCTTTTAAAATCCATCTGTACTCAACAGCCTTACGACCATCGAGCCATTCTGCCAAAGTCTACACTTTGTTTTCATACATGGATCCTCTCTCGGATTTTATGGCCTCGAGCCATTTATCGGAATCCGGGCCCACCATCGCTTCTCCATAGCTCATAGGTTCATTGTTGTCTAGCAACATGACTTCCAAGACAGGATTACGTACCACTCTGAAGTAGTACGCATCCTTGTCATCCCATGAGGTTTGGTAGTGACTTGATCTGAAGTTTCATGATCACTATCATAAGCTTCCACTTCAATTGGTGTAGGTGCCACAGGAACAACTTCCTATGCCCTGTCACACACTAGTTGAAGAGACGGTTCAACAACCTCATCAAGTCTCCACCATCCTCCCACTCAATTCTTTCGAGAGAAACTTTTCCTCGAGAGAGGACCCGATTCTAGAAACAATCCCTTATTGCTGTCGGATCTGAGACAGGAGGTATACCCAACTGTTTTGGGTGTCCTATGAAGATGCATTTATCCGCTTTGGGTTCGAGCTTATCATCCTGAAACTTTTTTACATAAGCGTCGCAGCCCCAAACTTTTAAGAAATGACAGCTTAGGTTTCTCTAAACCATAGTTCATACGGTGTCATCTCATCGGAATTACGTGGTGCCCTATTTAAAGTGAATGTGGTTGTCTCTAATGCCTAACCCATAAACTATCGTGGTAATTCGATAAGAGACATCATGGTATGCATCATATCCAATAGGGTGCAGTTATGATGTTCGGACACACCATCACACTATGGTGTTCCAGGCTGTATTAGTTGTGAAACAATTTCCACAATGTCTTAATTCTGTGCCAAACTCATAATTCAGATATTCATCTCTATGATCATATCATAGATATTTTATCCTCTTGTCACGACGATCTTTCAACTTCACCCTGAAATTACTTGAACCTTTCAATAATTCAGACTCGTGATTTATCAAGTAAATGTACTCAACATCTACTCAAATCATCTGTGAAGTAAGAACATAACGATATCCACTACACGCCTCAGCACTCATTGAACTGCATACATCAAAATGTATTACTTCCAACAAGTTGCTTTCTAGTTCCATTTTACTGAAAACGAGGCTTTCAGTCATCTTGCCCATGTGGTATGATTTGCATGTCTCAAGTGATTCAAAATCAAGTGAGTCCAAACGGTCCATTTGCATGGAGTTTCATCATGCATATACACCAATAGACATGGTTCGCATGTCTCAAACCTTTTAAAATGAGTGAGTCCAAAGATCCATCAACATGGAGCTTCTTCATGCGTTTTATACCGATATGACTTACGTGGCAGTGCCACAAGTAGGTGGTACTATCATTACTATCTTATATCTTTTGGCATGAACATGTGTATCACTACGATCGAGATTCAATAAACCATTCATTTTAGGTGCAAGACCATTAAAGGTATTATTTAAATAAACAGAGTAACCATTATTCTCCTTAAATGAATAACCGTATTGCGATAGACATAATCCAATCATGTCTATGCTCAACGCAAACACCAATCTTGATGGTAGAGGGAGCGTACGATATTTGATCAACCTTGGAAATACTTCCAACACATATCGTCATCTCAACTTTAGCTAGTCTCCGTTTATTCCGTAGCTTTTATTTCGAATTACTAACACTTAGCAACCGAACCGGTATTTAATACCCTGGTGCTACTAGGAGTATAAAGTACACATTAACATAATGTATATCCAATATACTTCTATCGACAGCCTTCTCATCTTCCAAGTATCTAGGGTAATTCTGCTCCAGTGGCTGTTTCCCTTATTACAGAAGCACTCAGTCTCGGGTTTGGGTTCAACCTTGGGTTTCTCCACTAGAGCAGCAGCTGATTTGCCGTTTCATGAAGTATCCCTTCTTGCCCTTGCCCTTCTTGAAACTAGTGGTTTCACTAACCATCAACAATTGATGCTCCTTCTTGATTTCTACTTTCGTGGTGTCAAACATCGCGAATATTTCAAGGATCATCATATCTATCCCTGATATGTTATAGTTCATCACGAAGCTCTAGAAGCTTGGTGGCAATGACTTTGGAGAAACATCACTATCTCTGGAAGATCAACTCCCACTCGATTCGAGTGATTGTGGCACTCAGACAATCTGAGCACAAGCTCAACGATTGAGCTTTTCTCCCTTAGTTTGCAGGCTAAGAAAACCGTTGGAGGTCTCATACTTCCTGACATGGGCACGAGCCTGAAATCCTAATTTCAGCCCTCGAAAACATCTCATATGTTCTGCGACGTTTCGAAAATGTCTTTGGTGCCTCAACTCTAAACCGTTTAACTGAACTATCACGTAGTTATCTAAACATGTATGTCCGATGTTCGTAACATCCACAAACGACGTTCGGGGTTCAGCACACTAAGCGGTGCATTAAGGACATAAGCTTTCTACTGTCCGCATAATTGCTACTATCAACTTTAAACTATATTTTCTCTAGGAACATATCTAAACAGTGGAACTAAAGCGCGAGCTTACGACATAATTTGCAAAGATCTTTTTGACTATGTTCAGGATAATTAAGTTCATCTTATGAACTCCCACTCAGATAGACATCCCTCTAGTCATCTAAGTGATTACATGATCCGAGTCAACTAGGCCGTGTCCGATCATCACGTGAGACGGACTAGTCAACATCGGTGAACATCTTCATGTTGATCGTATCTTCTATACGACTCATGTTCGACCTTTCGGTCTTCTGTGTTCCGAGGCCATGTCTGTACATGCTAGGCTCGTCAAGTCAACCTAAGTGTTTGCATGTGTAAATCTGTCTTACACCCGTTGTATGTGAACGTTGGAATCTATCACACCCGATCATCACGTGGTGCTTCGAAACAACGAACTGTCGCAACGGTGCACAGTTAGGGGGAACACTTTCTTGAAATTATTATGAGGGATCATCTTATTTACTACCGTCGTTCTAAGTAAACAAGATGCAAAAACATGATAAACATCACATGCAATCAAATAATAGTGACATGATATGGCCAATATCATATAGCTCCTTTGATCTCCATCTTGGGGCTCCATGATCATCTTGTCACCGGCATGACACCATGATCTCCATCATCATGATCTCCATCATCGTGTCTCCATGAAGTTGCTCGCCAACTATTACTTCTACTACTATGGCTAACACGTTTAGCAATAAAGTAAAGTAATTTACATGGCGTTTCTCAATGACACGCAGGTCATACAAAAAATAAAGACAACTCCTATGGCTCCTGCCGGTTGTCATACTCATCGACATGCAAGTCGTGATTCCTATTACAAGAACATGATCTCATACATCACATATATATCATTCATCACATCCTTTGGCCATATCACATCACAAAACACTTGCTGCAAAAACAAGTTAGACGTCCTCTAATTGTTGTTGCAAGTTTTTACGTGGCTGCTATAGGTTGCTAGCAAGAACGTTTCTTACCTATGCCAAAACCACAACATGAATTGCCAATTTCTATTTACCCTTCATAAGGACCCTGTTCATCGAATCCGATCCGACTAAAGTGGGAGAGACAGACACCCGCCAGCCACCTTATGCAACTAGTGCATGTCAGTCGGTGGAACCGGTCTCACGTAAGCGTACGTGTAAGGTTGGTCTGGGCCGCTTCATCCCATGATGCCACCGAATCAAGATAAGACTAGTAACGGCAAGATAATTGACAATATCGACGCCCACAACTACTTTGTGTTCTACTCGTGCATAGTAACTACGCAATAGACCTAGCTCATGATGCCACTGTTGGAGAACGTAGCAGAAATTCAAAATTTTCCTACGTGTCACCAAGATCTATCTATGGAGAAACCAGCAACGAGGGGAAGGAGAGTGCATCTACATACCCTTGTAGATCTCTAAGCGGAAGCGTTCAAGAGAACGGGGTTGAAGGAGTCGTACTCGTCGTGACCCAAATCACCGGAGATCCTAGTGCCGAACGGACGGCACCTCCGCGTTCAACACACGTACAGCCCGGTGACGTCTCCCATGCCTTGATCCAGCAAGGAGAGAGGGAGAGGTTGAGGAAGACTCCATCCAGCAGTAGCACAAGGACGTGGTGGTGGTGGAGGAGCGTGGTACTCCAGCAGGGCTTCGCCAAGCACCGCAAGAGATGAGGAGGGAGAGGGGTAGGGCTGCGCCAAGAAGGAGAGGAACTCGTGTGTCTTGCAGCCTCCAATACCTCAAGTATATATAGGGGAAGGGGAGGGGCTGCGCCCCCACCTAGGGTTCCTTCCCTAGGGGTGGCGGCAGCCCCCAGATCCCATCTGGGTGGCGGCCACAAAGGGGAGAGGGGGAGGCGCACCTGGGGTGGGCCTTAGGGCCCATCTACCCTAGGGTTTGCCCCCCTTCCCTCTTGGAGGCGCCTTGGGCCTTGGTGGGGGGCGCACCAGCCCACCTGGGGCTGGTCCCCTCCCACACTTGGCCCATGCAACCCTCCGGGGCTGGTGGCCCCACTTGGTGGACCCCCGGGACCCTCCCGGTGGTCCCGGTACGTTACCGATAAACCCCAAAACTTTTCCTGCGACCAAAACAGGACTTCCCATATATAAATCTTTACCTCCGGACCATTCCGGAACTCCTCGTGACGTCCGGGATCTCATCCGGGACTCCGAACAACATTCGGTAACCACGTATATCTATTCCTTATAACCCTAGCGTCATCGAACCTTAAGTGTGTAGACCCTACGGGTTCGGGAACCATGCAGACATGACCGAGACATTCTCCGGTTAATAACTAACAGCGGGATCTGGATACCCATGTTGGTTCCTACATGTTCCACGATGATCTCATCGGATGAACCACGATGTCGAGGATTCGATCAATCCCGTATACAATTCCCTTTGTCTATCGGTATTGTACTTGCCCGAGATTCGATCGTCGGTATCCCGATACCTTGTTCAATCTCGTTACCGGCAAGTCTCTTTTACTCGTTCCGTAACACATCATCCCGTGATCAACTCCTTGATCACATTGTGCACATTATGATGATGTCCTACCGAGTGGGCCCAGAGATACCTCTCCGTTTACACGGAGTGATAAATCCCAGTCTCGATTCGTGCCAACCCAACAGACACTTTCGGAGATACCTGTAGTGTACCTTTATAGCCACCCAGTTATGTTGTGATGTTTGGCACACCCAAAGTATTCCTACGGTATCCGGGAGTTGCACAATCTCATGGTCTAAGGAAATGATACTTGACATTAGAAAATCTTTAGCATACGAACTACACGATCTTTGTGCTAGGCTTAGGATTGGGTCTTGTCCATCACATCATTCTCCTAATGATGTGATCCCGTTATCAATGACATCCAATGTCCATGGTCAGGAAACCATAACCATCTATTGATCAATGAGCTAGTCAACTAGAGGCTTACTAGGGACATGGTGTTGTCTATGTATCCACACATGTATCTAAGTTTCCTATCAATACAATTCTAGCATGGATAATAAACGATTATCATGAACTAGTAAATATAATAATAACTAATCTATTATTGCCTCTAGGGCATATTTCCAACAGTCATGTGATTCATGATGCTCTCTTTATGTTTCAATTCTTATCTTTTATGCGAGCATCATTGAAATCATCATGCCTAGCTAAAACGCATTAAAGAAAAGCGCTTGTTGGGAGACAACCCAACACTTTTACCTACTATTTTTGTGTGTTCACATGATTATGATACTTTAGTACTCATGTTTTATTGCTTTCGTTTCTATAAAGTGCCAAGTAAGACCTTTGGGATGGCTTACGGTGATAGTTGATTTGATCTTGATGAAAAACAGAAACTTTTGTGCTCAGGAAAACAATTCCGATTTTAACAGAAGCGTGATAACATTCTGATTCTTTTTGCATAGGATTAATAAACAAATTACCTAGGTTTCCTTTTTTTCAGAATTTTTGGAGTAGCAGAAGTATGGTTCGAGTACAGATTACTACAGACTGTTCTGTTTTTGACAGATTCTGTTTTCAATGCATAGTTTGCTTGTTTTCTAATTTTTATGGCTTATATTGCTCAATATAAATTGTGGAAACTATATGCTACAATAGGAATTTTGTGAGAAAAATTATGGATCTTGTCTTTGACAGTACCAAAAGTGAAATAATTTGCTCTTTATCATACTAACGTATCTCACAAAGTTCCGTTAAGTTTTGTGTGATTGAAGTTTTCAAGTTTTGGGTGAGATGTTGATATGAGGAGAATAAGGAGTGACAAGACCCTAAGATTGGCAATGAAGAAGGCACCCCAAGGTAATATTCAAGGAATATCCATGCAACTAAGCTTGGGGATGCCCCAGAAGGCATCCCCTCTTTCGTCTCCAACATTATCGGTAACCTCACTTGGAGCTATGTTTTCATTCGTCACATGATATGTGTTTTGCTTGGAGCATCAATTTATTTTGTTAGTATTTGCTTGATTTTATTTATAATAATGTTTTGCATCTTTTATTTCAATAAAATTGGCAATGATAGCCTTTGCCATGCTTATTTTGCAAGTATACATGTTGCTGTTTGAAAACAGAAAGTTTACCTCTGTTGCAAAAATTCCCTAGAAACGTAAAAATGTGATAAAATGTTGAATTTTTTTGAAAAATGAGCTCTGATAAATTTTCTACAGTGTGGAAAATTTTCGTAACTTTTGGAGTTAGGTAAGTATTGATACTCTTGCATTCTTTACAGACTGTACTGTTTTGGAAGATTGCTGTTATGTTTGCATTATTTGCATATGTTTGCTTGTTTAATGATTCTATTTGAGGATAGGAGTATTAAATATTCAGAGGCATTTAGTATGAAATTTTGAATAATAATTTTAATGATTTGCTACAGTAGAGAATAATAAGGTTTTTGCATTGGTTTATACTAACTTATCTCACGAGTTCTTGTTGAGTTTTGTGTGGATGAATCTTTTGAGATTTAGGAAAACCGTGATATGAGAAGAATTAAGGAGACACAAAAGCTCAAGCTTGGGGATTCCAGGCATCCCAAGATAATATTTCAATAAGTCTCAAGCATCTAAGCTTGGGGATGCCCCGGTAGGCATCCCACCTTTCTTCTTCAACATTTATCGGTTAGTATCGGTTGAGCCTAAATTTTTGCTTCTTCACATGATTTATGCTATACTTGGAATGTCATTTTACTTTTTTTTGCTTGATTTTTTAATAAAATACTTATAACTGAAAGTTTTTAAATAAAATAGAGTCCTCAAATAGTTGCCAGGAAGGCTAAGTAAGTGGCATTTACATCCCGTCAACGAAGTTCTTTTCTATGGAATTGCTCTAGTGCTTCACTTATATCTTTTTGAGCACAATGTGCTTTAATATTTTTTAATAAATTCTCTCTTGCTTCAATTAAATTAATTTGAGAGAAATAAATATTTTTCTCATGATCTACACTTATATTTGTTTGAGCTTATCAAAAGCAACAGATGAGAATTAGTTCCAAAGTGATAGATATCCAACAAGGATATAATAAAAACTTTCATGAAGATCATTGGACAAAATAAAGTTGATTCCTTGTAATAGTTTTGAGATATTATGATGTGATATGTGAGTCATGTTGATGAGTAATTATGCTTTAGTAAAAATATTGGTGTTAAGGTTTGTGATTCCCTATGCAAGCATGAAAGTCAATAGTTGTGCAATGAAATTACAACCTACTTGTGGTGCATTATTCGGTGTTAATTATGCTCAATGCTCGCTTATGAGATTATTCATTTCTTGGTTGGTCGCTTCTCAATCTTTTTCTAGCCTTCATTTTGCACTAAGTATGATCACTACTTGTGCATCCAAAATCCTTTAAACCAGTCTTGCCACATGAGTCCACTATACCTACCTATATGCGACATTCTTTTGCCGTTCTAAGCAAATTTGTATGTGCCATCTCTAATTTTTAAAATAAATTTCTCTTTTGTGTGCTCGTACCGCTCGCGAGGTAGTGAGGGGTGGCCAGCCATGCTAGACGTGTTATTCTCATGATGAGTGTTTATTCACTTGTCATTACACGAGAGTAAGCCAAAGGTATTAGGGATGCCTAGTCCCGAAATGAAAATTGAATTTACTTTATGATGTCAAATAATAAATTCCTTGGAAAGTGTTGGTATGGAGGGCACCCGTGGATACGGTTAGCCATGGCAAGTGAAAGTATGGTGGAATAAGGAATAAACTTTATTTTCTATTTGGGAACCGCCTATGATATATCTAGCATGGAAAGTGTTGGGAACTCTAAGTCGTTTTCGTTGGTGGGAAAAGTATGCCTGTCAAAATGTTTTTATCTCTCAATTTTCGCTTTGAGCTCTGGCAACTCTACAAATCCCTAGTTCCCTCCGCGAAGGGCCTTTCGTTTACTTTATGAAAAATTTATTTTTAATTTGAGTCTCCATCTTCTCTTATAAAGAACCAACTAGGAGGCACTATGATCGTACTTGAGCATTGGGTGTAGCTAATACGCGAGTGTGTTTCATGTATGGAACACTGACTGAGCATGATGGGCTAGGGATAGCTTATTTTAGCGTTGATATTTTGAAAGACATGGTTGCTTGTTGATATGATTGGGTATTTAAGCTATCATGTCAAAACTAGACTATTGCTTCGAACAATATAAAAGTCCAAATGTCCATGTTATAAAGAAAAGAATATGAGATGACATGTTAGGCAGCATTCCACATCAAAAATTTTGTTTTTATCATATACCTACTTGAGGACAAGCAGGAATTAAGCTTGGGTATGCTGATACGTCTCCAACGTATCTATATTTTTTGATTGTTCCATGCTGTTATATTATCATTCTTGGATGTTTTATAATCATTTTATAGTCATTTTATATCATTTTTTTGGGACTAACCTATTGACATAGTGACAAGTGCCACTTGTTGTTTTTGCATGTTTTTTACATCGCAGGAAATCAATATCAAACGGAGTCCAAACACAACGAAACTTTTTGTGGATTTTTTATGGACTAGAAGACCACCAATGGGCCAGAGCAGCACCTGGGGGGTGCCCTGAGGGGGGCATAACCCACCAGCATGCTCCTGGGAGCCCAAGCATGTCCAAGTGGGTTGTGCCCACCTCAGTGACCTCCCACACCCCCTCTTTACCCTATAAATTCACAAATATTCAAAAAAAACCTCAGGGTTAACCTAGACCAGAAGTTCCGCCGCCACAAGCCTCTATAGCCACCGAAAACCAATCTAGACCCTTTCTGGCACCCTGCCGGAGGGGGGAATCATCACCGGTGGCCATCTTCATCATCCCAGCGGCCACCACGATGAAGAGGGAGTAGTCCACCCTCGGGGTTGAGGGTTTGTACCAGTAGCTATGTGTTTAATCTCTCTCTCTCTCTCGTGTTCTTGAGATGTCATGACCTTGATGTATCGCAGGCTTTGTTAATATAGTCGGATCATGTGGTGTTTTCCCCTCTCTATCTTGTGTTGAATTGAGTTTTTCCCTTTTAGATTTCATTGTTATCGGATTCAATACTTTTATGGATTTGAGAACACTTGATATATGTCTTGCAATTGAATACTGATGACCGACAAGTATAGGGGATCTATCATAGTCCTTTCGACAAGTAAGAGTGTCGAACCCAACGAGGAGCAGAAGGAAATGATAAGCGGTTTCCAGCAAGGTATTCTCTGCAAGTACTGAAATAAGTAGTAACAGATAATTTTTTGATAGGATAATTTGTAAAGAGCAACAAGTAACAAAAGTAAATAAAGTGCAGCAAGGTGTCCCAATCCTTTTTGTAGCAAAGGACAAGCCTGGACAAACTCTTATATAGAGAAAAGCGCTCCCGAGGACACATGGGAATATCGTTAAGCTAGTTTTCATCACGTTCATATGATTCGCATTTGGTACTTTGATAATTTGGTATGTGGGTGGACCGGTGCTTGGGTTCTGTCCTTACTTGGACAAGCATCCCAGTTATGATTAACCTCTATTGCAAGCATCCACAACTACAACAAAAGTATTAAGGTAAACCTAACCATAGCATGAAACATATGGATCCAAATCAGCCCCTTACGAAGCAACGCATAAAATATAGGGTTTAAGCTTCTGTCACTCTAGCAACCCATCATCTACTTATTACTTCCCAATGCCTTCCTCTAGGCCCAAATAATGGTGAAGTGTCATGTAGTCGACGTTCACATAACACCACTAGAGGAGAGGCAACATACATCTCATCAAAATATCGAACGAATACCAAATTCACATGACTACTAATAGCAAGACTTCTCCCATGTCCTCAAGAACAAACGTAACTACTCACAAAGCATATTCATATTCATAATCAGAGGGGTATTAATATGCATATAGGATCTGAACATATGATGTTCCACCAAATAAACCAACTAGCATCAACTACAAGGAGTAATTAACACTACTAGCAACCTACTAGTACCAATCCCGGACTTGAAGACAAGAATTGGATACAAGAGATGAACTAGGGTTTTGAGAGGAGATGGTGCTGGTGAAGATGTTGATGGAGATTGCCCTCTCCCGATGAGAGGAGCGTTGGTGATGAAGATGGTGATGATTTCCCCCTCCCGGGCGGAAGTTTCCCCAGCAGAACAGCTCCGTCGGAGCTCTAGATTGGTTCCGCCAAGGTTCCGCCTCGTGGCGGCAGAGTTTCGTCCGAGGAGATGGCTTCTGATTTTTTCCTCATCGAAAGACTCCATATAGCAGAAGATGGCCATCGGAGGGCCACCAGGGGGGCCACGAGGTAGGGGGCGCGCCCAGGGGGGTAGGGAACGCCCCCACCCTCGTGGGCAGGGTGTGGCCCCCTGGGCGCGCCCCCACCCTCGTGGGCAGGGTGTGGCCCCCCTGGTGAACTTCTTGCACTCAGTATTTTTTTATATATTCTGAAAACGTCTTCCGTGAAGTTTCAGGACTTTTGGAGCTGTGCAGAATAGGTCTCTAATATTTGCTCCTTTTCCAGCCCAGAATCCCAGCTGCCGGCATTCTCCCTCTTTATGTAAACCTTGTAAAGTAAGAGAGAATAGGCATAAGTATTGTGACATAATGTGTAATAACAGCCCATAATGCAATAAATATCGATATAAAAGCATGATGCAAAATGGACGTATCAACTCCCCCAAGCTTAGACCTCGCTTGTCCTCAAGTGAAAGCCGAAATCGAAAAATATGTCCACATGTTTGGAGATAGAGGTGTCGATAAAAGTAAAATGCGGATATGAGGGCATCATGATCATTCTTAGAACATCAACTTACATAATTCTTATCATATGATTTCTTATGCTAGAGTATTAACTCAATCACAATTTCAAGTATGAATCGTAAACTTCATTGAAAACTAACAAACTATAGTCTCAGTCATTGGAGCAATTGCAATTTATCATAACATAGGAAAGAGTCAATATATAAGAACTTTTCAGAAAGTCCACATACTCAACTATCATATAATCTTTCACAATTGCTGACACTCACGCAATACTTATGGGTATGGAGTTTTAATCGGACACAGAGAAAGATAGGGGCTTATAGTTTTGCCTCCCAACGTTTTACCTCAAGGGTAATGTCAACAATAATAGTTCATGAATACTCACATCCAATTATCCATGTATACGAGGATCTTTCCAACATACTGTGCTTGCCAAAGGATAAAATGTAAAAAGGAAGGGTGAAGATCACCATGAATCTTATGCAAGGTAGGAGATAAAAGTAAAAGATAGGCCCTTCGCAGAGGGAAGCAGAGTTTGTCATGCGCTTTTATGGTTGGATGCACAAAATCTTAATGCGAAAGAACGTCACTTTATATTGCCACTTGTAATATGGACCTTTATTATGCAGTCTGTCGCTTTTATTTCTTCCATATCACATGATCGTATAAAGCTTATTTTCTCCCACACTAATAAGTCATACATATTTAGAGAGCAATTTTTATTGCTTGCACCGATGAGAAGTTGGAGGCTCTTACTCAATCCATAGGTAGGTATGGTGGACTCTCATGGCAAAACTGGTTTAAGGGTATTTGGAAGCACAAGTAGTGTCTCTACTTGGTGCGATGAATTTGGCTAGCATGAGGGGGAAAGGCAAGCTCAACCATGTTGGATGATCCATGACAATATAATTTATCTCAGATGTAAGAAAACATAACCCATTACGTTGTCTTCCTTGTCCAACGTCAACTCTTTAGCATGTCATATTTTAATGAGTGCTCACAATCATAAAAGATGTCCAAGATAGTATATTTATATGTGAATACCTCTCTTTCTTTATTACTTCCTATTAATTGCAACGATGACCAAAACTATGTTTGTCAACTCTCAACAACTTTTATTCATCATACTTTTTCTATGTGAGCTCATTACTCTCCATAGGATCCATATGATCTCTTTGTTTCCTTTTTTATTCCTTATCTTTTCTTTTATTCACTTAGGATCATGGCAAAATAATCAAGCCCTTGACTCAACACTAATCTTTATTATATAGCTCACGGACTTGATTACATAGAGGGATCATAAAGCAAAACTCAAAACTAGATCATGCCATAAACTTTATTCTACTAGATCAAGATATTACCAAAAGGATCGAACTAAGAAAAACGGTAAAGATAAAAGTGATGGCGATACGATACTGGGGCACTCCCCCAAGCTTGGCAGTTGCCAAGGGGAGTGCCCATACCCATGTGATTATGTCTCCTTTGTTGATGAAGAAGGTGGAGTTGTTGATGATGGATAGTCGCACATCGAGCGTAGGAGGTCTTCTAACTTGCGGATAATGCCTTTGACTGCGATGATATGCTCCTTCAACAAAATATTTTCAAGTGTGAGATACTTATTTTGTATACGAGCTAACTCGATCATCTTGAAAGCTTCGATCTCAGTTGGGGTAAGAAGATTGTGATCAGGTTGAAAGATGTCTTCTTTTGCCGGAACTTGGTCCTTCGTGGCCTTCTTGATCCCTTCATCCTTGTTGATCTCCATGGGTTCTTCTCTCTTCAGCTCTATCTTCATTAGCCAAGCATCGTTGCCCTCATGGTTGGAGGAGGAAGGAGACGACATAATGCCTGGCCTTGATAACCCTGACAGAAAATAGCTCGAAACAAAGACAAGAGATATTTGCGTGATACAGAGGTCAAAACCTTCGGGAGGTTATATAATGAATTTTTACCGACCAAAATACGTGTTGTGTAC
The DNA here is from genome assembly GCF_003073215.2 of Triticum urartu. Classification (NCBI taxonomy): domain Eukaryota; kingdom Viridiplantae; phylum Streptophyta; class Magnoliopsida; order Poales; family Poaceae; genus Triticum; species Triticum urartu. The sequence continues at coordinate 243,736,260 of NC_053022.1, read as the reverse complement.
GAAAACGGAGTCCGGAGAGCGCACGAGGTGGCCACGAGGTGCCCACGAGGTAGGGGGCGCGCCCAGTAGGGTAGGGCGCGCCCTCCATCCTTGTGGAGGCCTCGTGTCCTTCCCGGACTGCTTCTTATTTTTCTAAATATTCCAAAACGGAGAAATATTGCCTTAAAAACTGTTTTGGAGTCGGTTTACTTACCGTACCACATACCTATTCCTTTTCGGAGTCTGAAATGTTCCGGAAAGTGTCCCTTATGTATTCCTCCGGGGTTACGGTTTCAATAACATTGGTTTCAACATTTATGGGATTACATGAGATATAATGTTTGATTCTTTGACCGTTCACCACCTTCGGATTTGTGCCTTCGAAGTTATTGATTTTTATGGCACCGGAACGATAGACCTCCTCGATAACGTAAGGACCTTCCCATTTAGAGAGAAGTTTTCCTACAAAAAATCTTAAACGAGAGTTGTATAGCAATACATAATCACCTACATTAAACTCACGCTTTTGTATCCTTTTATCATGCCATCTTTTAACTTTTTCTTTAAACAACTTGGATTTTTCGTAGGCTTGGATTCTCCATTCATCGATTGAGCTAATATCAAATAACCTCTTCTCACCGGCAAGTTTAAAATCATAATTGATCTCTTTAATAGACCAATATGCCTTGTGTTCTAGTTCGAGAGATAAGTGGCATGCTTTTCCATAAACCATTTTATATGGAGACATACCCATAGGATTTTTATATGCAGTTCTATAGGCCCATAATGCATCATCAAGTTTCTTGGACCAATTATTTCTAGACCTATTGATAGTCTTTTGCAAAATTAATTTGAGCTCTCTATTACTCAATTCTACTTGACCACTAGACTGAGGGTGATAAGGGGATGCAATTCTATGATTAACGTCATACTTAGCACGGAAAGCACCATGAATAAAATGTGAACCACCATCAGTCATTAAATATCTAGGGACTCCAAATCTTGGAAAAATAAATTCTTTAAGCATTTTAATAGAAGTGTTATGATCAGCACTACTAGTTGGAATAGCTTCTATCCACTTAGTAACGTAAACAACAACAACTAAAATATGTGTATAACCATTAGAAGCAGTAAAAGGTCCCATATAGTCAAAGCCCTAAACATCAAATGGTTCAATAACAAGTGAATAGTTCATAGGTATTTCTTGATGTCTACTAATATTACCAATTCTTTGACATTCATCACAAGATAAGACAAACTTACGGGCATCCTTGAAGAGAGTAGGCCAATAAAAACCAGATTGCAATACCTTATGTGCAGTTCTATCTCCAGCATGGTGTCCTCCATAACCTTCGGAGTGACACTTGCATAGGATCTGTTCCTGTTCATGCTCGGGTACACAACGTCTAATAACACCATCTACTCCTCTTTATAAAGATGTGGGTCATCCCAAAAGTAATGCCTCAAATCATAGAAGAACTTTTTCTTTTGCTGGTATGTGAAACTAGGTGGTATAAACTTAGCAACAATGTAATTAGCATAATCAGCATACCATGGAGCAGTATGAGAAGCATTTATGACATTTAATTGCTCATCAGGAAAGCTATCATCAATAGGTAGTGGGTCATCAAGCACATTTTCTAACCTAGACAAGTTGTCTGCAACGGGGTTCTCAGCTCCCTTTCTATCAAGAATATGTAAGTCAAATTCTTGTAGCAAGATAACCCATCTAATAAGTCTAGGTTTAGCATCTTTATTTTCCATTAGATATTTAATAGCAGCATGATCAGTGTTAATAGTTACTTTAGAATCAACAATATAAGGTCTGAACTTATCACAAGCAAATACAACTGCTAAGAATTCTTTTTCAGCAGTAGCATAATTTCTTTGAGCATTGTCTAGGGTTTTACTAGCATATTGAATAACGTTTAATTTCTTATCAACTCTTTGCCCTAGAACAACACCTACAACATAATCACTAGCATCACACATAATTTCTAAGGGTAAATTCCAATCAGGTGGTTGAACAATAGGTGCAGAGATCAATGCTTTCTTAAGTATTTCAAATGCTTCTACACAATCATCATCAAAGACAAATGGTATATATTTTTGTAATAAATTAGTCAGAGGCCGAGAATTTTTTGACAAGTCCTTAATGAACCTACTATAAAATCCGGTGTGACCAAGGAAACTTCTTATACCTTTGATGTCCTTGGGGCATGGCATCTTTTCAATAGCATCAACCTTGGCTTTATCAACTTCAATACCTCTTTCAGAATCTTTATGCCCCAAGACAATATCTTCATTAACCATAAAGTGTCACTTCTCCCAATTCAAGACAAGATTTCTTCACATCTCTGCAAAACACGATCAAGGTTGCTCAAGCAATCATCAAAAGAAGATCCATAGACGGAGAAAGCGTCCATGAAAACATCACAAATCTTTTCACATAAGTCAGAGAATATAGCCATCATGCATCTTTGAAAGGTAGCAGGTGAATTACATAAACCAAAAGGCATACGTCTATAAGCAAAAGTACCAAAAGGGCAAGTAAAAGTAGTCTTTGATTGATCCTTGGCTGACACAGGTATTTGAGAGAAACCAGAATGACCATCTAGAAAGCAAAAATGTGTATCTTTGGATAATATTTCTAGCATTTGATCGATAAAAGGTAAGGGGTAATGATCCTTTTTAGTGGCCTTATTTAATTTGCGGAAATCAATTACCATCCTATAACCTGTAATAATTCTTTGAGGAATCAATTCATCTTTATCATTAGGAACGATAGTAATACCTCCCTTCTTAGGGACACAATGGACAGGACTTACCCACTGACTATCAGCAACGGGATAGATTATACCTGCCTCAAGCAGCTTTAGTATTTCCTTTCTTACCACTTCTTTCATTTTAGGATTCAACCGTCGTTGATGATCACGAACTGGTTTAGCATCTTCTTCCAAAGTTATTTTATATTGACATAGAGTGGGACTAATGCCCTTAAGATCGTCAAGAGTATACCCAATAGCAGCACGGTGCTTCTTCAGAGTTTTCAATAATCTCTCTTCCTCATGCTCTGAAAGGTTAGCACTAATAATAACATGATATATCTTTTTCTCATCAAGATAAGCATATTTAAGAGTATCAGGCAACGGTTTAAGCTCAAACACGGGATCACCCTTGGGTGGAGGAGGATCCCCTAGGATTTCAACAGGCAAATTGTGTTTCAGAATAGGTTCCTGTTTAAAGAATACATCATCTATTTCCCTTCTTTCATTCATAAACATATCATTTTCACGGTCTAGCAAATATTGTTCTAAAGGATCACTAGGTGGTATGGCAATAGAAGCAAGACCAATAATTTCATCCTTACTAGGTAATTCTTCTTCACGGTGTTGTCTACTAAATTTAGAGAAATTAAATTCATGGGACATATCATCTAAACCGATAGTAACAAAATCCTTTTTGCAATCTATCTTAGCATTAACAGTGTTTAAGAAGGGTCTACCAAATATAATGGGACAAAATCTATCTTGTGGGGAACCAAGAACAAAAAAATTAGCAGGATATTTAGTTTTCCCACACAAGACTTCAACATCTCTAACAATTACCATTGGTGAAATAGTATCTCTATTGGCAAGTTTAATTGTGACATCAATATCTTCTATCTCAACAGGTGCAATATTGTAACATCCCAAATTTTCAATTTGGAATGTTATACACTAGATCATCATTGCATATCATATTTATTGCATTTTGGTTGATCCTAGAAATTTTACGCAACTCAAGGACCCTCGGAGAGAATTGGGGATTTTGTTATTTTCATATTTGAGTTGTCTCAAATTTTGAAAATAGGATCATTTGATTTTATTTATTTTATCTTCAATTATTTCTATTACAAAAATATGAGAGAGGGAATAAAATGACTTTCCCAAAATAAAGAAATATTGAGGATTTAATAAAAAATCAAATAAGATTTTATTTTGGTTGTATTTGCTATTTTATTTGAATTTAGGAAAAATGCGCGTTTTTCAAAATTGCATTTAGGCCCCAAATAAATGATCATCCTGTCCGGTTTGATTTTAGAAGCCGGGGAAAATTTATTTCGGAATTTTTGGAGTCCGTTTAGTATTTCTTTTGTTTTTTTTCGAGCGTTATTATTTTAAAAAAAGTCTGAACCAACCTTGGGCCGTAACCGGCCAGGACTCCTCCTGGCCGGGCCTTTTTATAGCGCCCCGAGGCCCCGGCCGAAGCCCAAGCCGCCCACCCCAAAAACCCTAACCCTAGCCGGCCCCCGCCGCCGCCGCCGCCGCCCGCCGGACCCGCTGTAGCGACCCGACCCGAATGGATCAAGTCTTTGTGCTCAAGTGTCATCCCTGAATCGGTATGCTGACACACACAATACTCGAGGATTTATAACAAAGGTAAATCACATGTATAACTAACGTAAATACTATTACCTCAATCCAAATAGCGGAAGTAACAAGGTTGTGGATTCCCATCAACACCAACGACAAAGTTGAGTGTAGAAATCGTAACCCTAATGTATCACTTACACGTCGTAAGATAATCCTGCAACATGAGACGTTGCAGCCACAAAGGGTCAGTACATTGAATGTACTGGCAAATTCACACCATAGAGAATGATGAATAAAGGCTATCACTACATGCATATTTGGCTGGTGGAAAAGCTCTATGGTTATAGGGTTTTGCGTAAAGCTAATTTTTCCCAACTGCAAAGAAATAAATTTTATTTAACTATCATGGTGGTTGTTGAACATTGAGAATGGTTGACAGCATCCTCAATCCCAATTAAGCATCATCATTAAAACCCAACAATATTCATTTAAAGTAACGTGATGAGATTCACATGATAATCTAGGTACTAGATACTCAAGATGTCCATAACCGGGGACACGGCTAATCATGATTAGTTTATACACTCTGCAGAGGTTTGCGCACTTTTCCCCACAAGACCCGATCGCCTCCGTTTGGTTTCTCACACTACATGGTATTTGAGAAGACGGATGACCAAGACATAATCTTTCAGAAGCGCTAGCACCTTACGATGGATAGACCGTTACACCTACTTTCCCCTACATCTGCTAGTTTACCCTGTAAGAGTTCGCACGACTTAATCAACTATGCTAGAGCCCATAATAGCTTGTGGCTGCACACGAAAGTTTCTAGTATGAAAAATTTCATGATCCCTTTGAGCCTAGGTGGCGGTCCATAAAAAAACAGGCAATCCTGGTCTACCCAGGTGCCTAGACAGGCAATCCTGGAATACCCAGGTACCTCAATCCACCCAGATGTGTGTTTAAGTTGCCACCTTAAGTAAACCATTAATTAACAATCTCACAGCTGTCATGAATACTCTCAAAACCCAATCCACGTCTATGAGCATAGCATGGCAATCTAAGCATAACGTAATAGTAACTCCCAAGGTTTGAATGCAGGGCAATATGTTCCTACCTCATCAACTACTTCCCAATACCCACATGTTATCAATCCTACTCATGCAATGTTTGAGGGTGAAATTAATGCATAAAAACTGGGTATGAAAGGGGATATGATCAAAGTGTGAACTTGCCTGCAATGTTGATGAAGATGATTCGCACTCAAAACTCTTGATAGATCTACTCGTCTCACTCCGGTCAATCTATCGTAAGCAAGCAATAGTAACCACACATAAGCAATCACTCAAAGATCGGAGAGAACAAAGAAAACAATTCAAAAAACGTCAAAACCAAGCAAATAACTCTTGCAACATAAAACAATTTCTAACAGTACCAAAATTAAGTGAATTTGGCCTTATCAGAAAGTTTAGGTCAAGAGCTTCGATTTGCAAAAAGAATCAACTAAATCGGAGTTACGAAACTCAAGTTATGTTCAAAAGAAGTTTGAATATGAATCTAAACAAAATTCGAAATTTTGAACATTTCAAAAAGTTGATGTGACAAGTTCACTGGATAGGTGAAAACAAGACGAAGCTATAGGCGTTGGTTTCATCTAATTTGGATGAACGAGTAAAAAGTTATGGCTATTTGAAAAATTAGGGCCAAACTGTTTTACGGGAAAAAAAATAGATACAGGCTAGGGTCTAATGTATAAATACGTAGACTAATTGATAATCTAATTATTTTATCGTATTAGTCTAAAAATAATAATAAACTACGAAAGTATAAGAAAAAAAAAGAAAGATACCTTTATAAGGCAGAGAAAAGATGACTTTGGAGAGAAGAGACAATTTTCAGACGTCGCGCCGGAGAGGAGAAAAATATTTTTCTCAAATGAATCTAGTCAAACCAAAATATTGATTTAATCCGAATCGGATGATTTTTGGAGGCTCTATGGGTCTATATTTATTGGTGGAAAAGAGGCTTCGGGGTCAAGGCTAGGCAATGTGGGACTAAACGTAGACGAAAATATATGAAACATAGAAGAAAAGAGGCGGATGGGCCTAAAGGCCTTCTGCCGGCCGCGCGCACGCTACGGTGCAGTTTTTTTTTTTTACAAAATTCGGCCTAAGAATTTTTTTTTAAAAAAAGTCTGGCTGGGCCTGGCCTATTTAAGAGAAAAAAAACAATGGGGCGCCAGAAGCTACTATACTACGCATGTAGGCGATAAATAAATATGGGCCGCACGTACAGTTTTTTTTAAATAGAAACAGAAGGAAAACCGAATAGCAAAGATAAAATAAATTTTTTATATAGGCATATAATATACCAAAATTTGCATAAAAAGATTTTCTACAACATGGACATTTTTATAATGCCAAATAAAATCCACACAAATTTAGATAATTCAAAGAGTGCTACTGGTCTAATAAAATCCAATAAAAATCATTTTAAAAATATCAAAATGATTTCAAATTTATTTCTCTCCAATTTTCTGTTGTAGGGAATCATGTTACCCAAATTTCCATATATTTTATTTTTGGAGAAAAATAATTTGAATAAAACTCAAATAACTCCAAATTGAAAATAAATTCAAAAGAACTTTGAATTTAATTCTTTGAAACTCCCAACTCATATTTCATATAATTTGAAGAAGTCATTTTATCTTCTCTCATGAAAATCGTTGAGCTGCATGAGGTTTATGAATTGAAATATTTCCAAATGAAATTCAATTATTTTCAAATACCCTTTCATTTAATTTAAATGGAAGAAGTCATATCATCTTCGCTCAAGGGTTTTGTATTTGAAAAGAATTTGAATTCATGGAGATCAGAAAGCAAATATGAAAGTTTGGGAAAGTCCTTTTATTCCCTCTCAATTTAACTTTCAAAAAGTTTCAAATTCACTCACTTTCAGACAATCAATCAATCAAATCTATCTATTTATTATAACATTCCAAAATTTAGAATTTTGGGATGTTACAAACCTACCACCCTTAAAAGGAATCTCGTCCTCGAGATTCGGAGAGGCTAGAAAGAAAAGGTTAGGGTTTGGGGTCTCGTCAAAATCCATCAATCATCATCGGGGTCTGGGGTGCTACCACCCTTAGAAACATCGTTACGGTCCCATCAATACTCATATACTCCATCCTTATTCTTGACAGGGCCGGTCTTCTCAGATCTTCAGTATAATTCCTTTCTCTGGGCTCTTCTGGTAACAACATAACCTTTTCCTCAATTCTTTTGTCCTTTCATCTTGGTAAGGTTATTCCGAGACTAGGTCTTCTTACCTGACGGGTCTGGCGCGAGTACTAAACAACTAATCGATATCTCATAGTGGTCAACAATTTATGGTTTCTCCTGCAGGAAATGGGTCTGGGTTGATCCTCACCGTATAACCTACGGTTGGCAAAAGCTGCCTTACAAGGAAAAATACTTATACCATTCTAAGTTTTAAGCAAGGTTTTGATTGTTGGCGCTCTACTATAGGTAACTCACTCAGATTTACCATCCCATATAGCAAGGCGAATAATAAGAGTAAGTCGGTATGGTGATCAATCCATCCCGCACCCAAATCATTATCTTGTATACGGTTTAGCGAATCTCGCATTCTAACACTCGGTCATCCTCACAAGCATTGCAAAATTTCTCTTGTCCATGAACTGTGTTTGGAATAATCCATTGATTCTGCAAGCCAAACAAACATCTATCGTTCCTTCACAACTCTCAGGTTTTGCGTTACTCCTATAAAGTCGTCTGCCGTTAAACGTCGTATCTTCCTCCAGGGTTTTTCCTTCAGCAAGAATGTGCTTGCTTCTTGGCAGGTCCTGGGGCCTGGGGGTTATGGCCTATCTCATCACTTGAAATCCTTGAACTCATCCTCGGGGCAACTAGTCATTATTCCAACATCCAGCTTCCAGCTTCCTATCATACTTAAATCATTCCAATTGTACTGTCTTCCTTCCTTCTATTGGCACCAAACTAGGACATGATTACTCAGACTCATCATGGAGTTTCCATTGATCCATATTTCCGGCATCATACCTCCTTTATATCCAATAGTAATTTATCTCTTCATCCTCGTGGGATACCCCTCATACTGAGATAAAATTTATACTTATGAAGTCCATATTCCACTTCGTGGAACATCATTATCCTTTCTAGGGTCAAGTGTCCTTACAGGGGAATATTTGCCATCTCTGCATGGCACTTCTTCAACTGGGAAACGTGAAACACATCATGAACTCCTGACAGTCCTTCGGGTGACTCCAACTTGTTGGCCACTTCTCCCATACGCTCCAAAACTTGGTATGGTCCCACAAATCTCGGGGCTAACTTTCCCTTAACAAAAAATTGTTTAACTCCTCGCAGAGGGGTTACACGAAGACATGCTCTGTCTCCAATTTCATAGACCACCTCCTTGCGTTTTTAAGTCTACATAACTCTTCTGCCTGGACTAAGCTACCTTCAGTCTATCTCGAATCAACTTAACATTCTCTTCTGACTCCTTGATCACATTTGGTCCAAACAACTGACGGTCTCCACTTCATCCCACATACTCTTGGGGCATCACACATATCGAGACAAAACTCGTATTCATTTTGTCCAAAATCCACTCAATGGAGTATCCTTATCTTTTCCAGGGGTCAAGGGTTCTTACATGGTACTACCACCCTTAAAATGCACAAATCTTCCATAGACCATATTTCTCTTATCCTAAAAAATGGTCAAAATCCTTCTTCATAGAGTAACAACTCATAAAATCCCTATCAGTACCAACGATGCTAACTTTATTCACTCTCAATTGATTACAATCTCTCGCTTTTCCATTACATGTCTCAACTCAACACCTCGATATAAAAGAAAATGTTCTCACTTCTACTACTCCATTTCTTTGGTTGCAAACTCAACTATCTAGCACAAGTTTCCTTCTCCTTGGGGCATTCTCTGGCAAAGTGCCCTGCTCCATTACAACTAAAACATATTACTTCTGACAAGTATCAAGGTTTCCTTTTTGGGCAACTGTTGAGGTAGTGCCCCGACTCCTTGCACCTGTAACAGGTGATATGACTCAGGTCCCTCCTAGGCTCCAATCGGTTTCTCTTCCTAGACTTTTCCATGCCAATCATGGCTTCTATTTCTGGTGGGTCATACTCTACTTCCTCCGTCGGGAATTCTACTAGATCCCTATTCATACAATTCTGGGAGATGTGTCCTTCTTCTCCACATGAATAGCATGACTTGGTGCAGGGTTTAATTGGTTCTTCTTTGGGTGTGTCCCCCACCTTTTCCTTCATCAAAGTTTTTTCTAAAATTTCCATGAGGGCTCCTTTCCATGTGACACTGAGCAGGATAGTGGGTAGTCCCTTCACACAAGAAACAAGTAATTTGCCTAGTTGGGCATTCTTCAACTGGGTGACTTCCTTCACAATTAGGGCATTCATCCTTGTGTTCTTTATGGGTGTGTCCTATTTCTCCACAAATCTTGCAGACACAAGGTTTCTTCATATCCTTTCCATAAGGCTTCAACTTCTGGGACACAAGCCGAGACTTTAGCAGAGTCAACTTAAATTCTTTCCAAGTGGTTACTCCTTGTCATCCATTGATGGTTTGGTACATCCTCCACCAAGTAGTAGCACCTCTTTCAAAGCACTAAAGAGCATGCTGGGTCATATCATGTCCAACTATAGGGTTATTCTCCATGTGATCCTCCATGTTCTGAATCCATCGGTCCGTGTCCCATTGACTCATCGGTCCAGAAAATACAAGCTCATCTCCATTCATCCTCTATTGGATCCAAGGGTTTTGGGTTGAGATAAGAGAGATAGAGAGGGATACACACAATACAAACAATGGTTTTGAAAAGACAGATTTCATCTGTGGCTGTCGGAAAAACATCAAACAAATGACAGCTCACAAACGTCGCATCTAACGTAGGTATATAACAGGGGTTTGGTCTTCTAAAGGTCAATAAATCTTCAAAGTCATCAAACCCATCAAGTCTTGTTTCATGCCTCCAATGGCTTCTTCCAATCATGCTTGTCCTTTTCCAGTTCTTTTTCTAGATCATCTCTATTGACGTGAAGTCTCTCGTGACGTCCTTTAATATTCTGGAGTTGCGTTCCAAACTTCTGGGTTTCAACATCCTTGGCATGAGCCATGGTCCTACTCTCCTTCAGTTCCTGACAAATCTCCGGTATCTCGAGGTTGTAGCTCCTCCAGCTTGGCTACTCTCATCTTCAGGGTCCTGAGTTCCTCATGAAATACTTCCTTGTCTAATACGACTTCCTGGAGCTCCATTTTAAACTTCCTGATGTACTACTCCAGATCCTGGTGATACACCGGCTAGGGCTAAATCTTCATCTTATGATAGGTGCTCCATCAGCCTTCTTTCATCAAATCCATTCTGAAGACATGCATCCTTAACTCAGCACGGTGACAATAGCATTAGCGGGTGATGACATCACGGATAACCGTGTTTCTGCTCTTGTCATTTCCATGAGCTATCTCTCCACAGTTGATATCTCCTGCCTTAGGGTTTCTTGACAAAACTTTGAGTCCTATGCTCCATGTTCCAGTCTTTCTCCAACACACCTTGATCTCGGGCATTGATAACTTCCATAATCTGTCAAGTTCCATAAGGGTAGCCTTCCTAGGTCGTACAAATCTAGGGATTCTTCAGAGCCTCCAAATTCTCCTAGTCTTCGGAGTCTTCAACCGTTGTAGTTTCCATTATTCAGATGCATAGTAAAATCCTCTTCATTCCGAAGCGGTCTTAGTTGTCCAATATCTTGTACTTCTTAGAGTGGTCTCATCAGTCAGATCCTTGTCTAGTCAAAAGGGGAAAGGGGTATGGTCTAACTAAAAGGGAATATTTGAATAAGCTCAGAAGAGAAGAGAGGTAAAATATCCTTTTGAAAAGAAAGTTGTAGAAAAAATATTTCCTATGGGCTTGCCAGTTTCTAGGGGTCACGTCCTACAGTCAACATGTGCTTTGATACCATCTTGTAGCGACCCGACACGAATGGATCAAGTCTCTGTGCTTAAGTGTCATCCCTGGATCGGTATGCTAACACACACAGTACTCGAGGATTTATAACAGAGGTAAATCACATGTATAAGTAACGTAAATACTATTACCTCAATCCAAATAGCGGAAGTAACAAGGTTGTGGATTCCCATCAACACCAACAGCAAAGTTGAGTGTAGAAATCGTAACTCTAACGTATCACTTACTCGTCGTAAGATAATCCTGCAACATGAGACGTTGCAGCCACAAAGGGCCAGTACATTGAATGTACTGGAAAATTCACACCATAGAGAATGATGAATAAAGGCTATCACTACATGCATATTTGGCTGGTGGAAAAGCTCTATGGTTATAGGGTTTTGCGTAAAGCCAATTTTTCCCTACTGCAAAGGAATAAATTTTATTTAACTATCATGGTGGTTGTTGAACATTGAGAATGGTTGACAGCATCCTCAATCCCAATTAAGCATCATCATTAAAACCCAACAATATTCATTTAAAGTAAGGTGATGAGATTCACATGATAATCCAGGTACTAGATACTCAAGATGCCCATAACCGGGGACACGGCTAATCATGATTAGTTTATACACTCTGCAGAGGTTTGCGCACTTTTCCCCACAAGACTCGATCGCCTCCGTTTGGTTTCTCGCACTACATGGTGTTTGAGAAGACGGATGACCAAGACATAGTCTTTCAGAAGCGCTAGCACCTTACGATGGATAGACCGTTACACCTACTTTCCCCTACATCTGCTAGTCTACCCTGTAAGAGTTCGCACGACTTAATCAACTATGCTAGAGCCCATAGTAGCTTGTGGCTGCACACGAAAGTTTCTAGTATGAAAAATCTCATGATCCCTTTGAGCCTAGGTGGCGGTCCATAAAAAAACAGGCAATCCTGGTCTACCCAGGTGCCTAGACAGGCAATCCTGGAATACCCAGGTACCTCAATCCACCCAGATGTGTGTTTAAGTTGCCACCTTAAGTAAACCATTAATTAACAATCTCACATCTGTCATGAATACTCTCAAAACCCAATCCATGTCTACGAGCATAGCATGGCAATCTAAACATAACGTAATAGTAACTCCCAAGGTTTGAATGCAGGGCAATAGGTTCCTACCTCATCAACTACTTCCCAATACCCACATGTTATCTATCCTACTCATGCAATGTTTGAGGGTGAAACTAATGCATAAAAACTGGGTATGAAAGGGGATATGATCAAAGTGTGAACTTGCCTGCAATGTTGATGAAGATGATTCACACTCAAAACTCTTGATAGATCTACTCGTCTCACTCCGGTCAATCTATCGTAAGCAAGCAATAGTAACCACACATAAGCAATCACTCAAATATCGGAGAGAACAAAGAAAACAATTCGGAAAACATCAAAACGAAGCAAATAACTTGTAACACCCCGGATATGACTTTTCCAATATTATTCCAACTCTTGCCATTTCCGGTGTTAAGTTATTTTATTTTCTCAGGTTCGGGTTTTTGTCTCCGTGTGTTGTTGTCGTTGTCATGCATCTCATATCATGTCATCATGTGCATTGCATTTGCATACGTGTTCATCTCATGCATTCGAGCATTTTCCCCGTTGTCCGTTTTGCATTCCGGCGCTTCGTTCTCCTCCGGTGGTCATTTCTACCTTTCTTTCGTGTGTGGGGTTTAAATATTTCTGGATTGTACCGAGACTTGCTAAGCGGCCTTGGTTTATTGCCGGTAGACCGCCTGCCAAGTTTCGTATCATTTGGACTTCGTTTGATACTCCAACGGTTAACCGAGGGACCGAAAAGGCCTCATGTGTGTTGCAGCCCAACACCCCTCCATTTTGGCCCCAAAACCCACCAAAACCCTCTCCATCATCTAGATCATTCGATCACGATCGCGTGGCCGAAAACCGCACCTCATTTGGACTCTCCTAGCTCCCTCTATGCCTATAAATAGGTCCTCCTCGAAAAATCCGGATCCCCCTCGTCCAAAACCCTAAAAATCGTCTCCGCGCCGGCCGGACACGTCCGTCCGGGCCGGACATCGCCGCCGCCCCAACCGGGAGCTGCCACGTGGCGCCCCCGTGACCACATCGTCGCCCCGCACCGCCAGGCCCGCTCGGGCTCGTTCCCGGCCCCCACGGCCCACGTCGCCCCGCCGCCTCCTTCCCACACCGCGCCGCCTCTCCCCCGCGACCGGCCGCCGGCGCCGCCGCACGCCATCGCCGGGCCTTCACCGCTCCGCCACTCCGGCTGTCGCCACCATCGCCGTGGCCGCCCCGCCCGGCCACCGCTCCGGTCCCGCGCCGCCCGCCACCACCGGCGCCGCCCCGGCCTCTCCTCCCCTCGGCCTCCTCTTCCTCCCTCTACTCCGGCCGCCGCACGGCCATCGACGCCGGCAAGAACCCGGCGAACCTCGGGGCACGTGCAAACCCTAGATCTGGGAGGTGGTTTTTCTTCTAAGTCCCAAAAATCCCAGATCCATATGCTCCTGTTCATCGTGTCGTATCTCCGCATCCGTAACTCCGTTTTTGGCATATAGCATATCAAAATGTTCATCTCAGAGAGTACATCGTTTCATTCCATTGCATCATTTTCATTTGAGTTCATCTTGATGGCCGAAATGCTGTTAGAAGAGGGCTACTTGAGATAATTGTCAGATCCGCTGCTCCATTTAGATATTTGTCATTTTTGCCATGATTAATGTGTGCATGATATGCCCCTGAGTTCTACATATGTTTTGTTAAGGGTTTTGTCATCTTTCCAGAGGTGCAACCCATGTATTTTTGTGATGTGTGTGGTGACTAGCACGAGCTTGCAAAGTGGTGCACTTGGTAATGCTGATTTCAGGGACTTAGCATTTCCACTAAGTCCTTGACCTGTTTATCTCATGATGCCATATGTTCATGTTGTTTCCTAGCGATCCGTGCCTCTTTTGAGGATGATCAGTAAGGATGTTTTGTTAATATTGTAGTGCTCTATCCATCCATGTCTTTGTTTGCAATTATGGAGCACCCTAGCTTGAGTCAATTGAGGTCTACTTTTGCTACTTTGTGAATCTGGGTAGATTGTCAACTTGTTTGTAATTTTGCCGATGATGTTGTAGTTGACCTGTGCATGCTATGCTATTGTTCTTGCCATTTCTAGCTTGCATTTTGTGTGTTCTTGATAGATGTATGCTTAGCTTTTCATGTCTTGCTCCGTAGTGAGTGCATCGAGCTCGTAAACATGCCTACTTGAGATATGTTTCAGCATGTGCCAGTTTTCACTAAGTCTGAGAACTGATTATGTTTTTGCCATGTTCACATGCCTGCAATTGTATTTTCTGATCCCTTTTGGCTCAAGGTCACTAAGGAACTTTTGTTAAGATCTTTGAGTAGCTCCATGCCATGCTTTACTTTGCCATGTTCAGGTCCTGTAGCATGTAGTTTTTTTGCTCCAAAGAGTGCTACCTGATCTGAAATTCCAGACAAGTGTTAATTTCACTAAGTCTGAAATCTGTTTGCCATATGCATTTTTGCCATGCTTGTTTGAACCTGTTAATGGATGAATTGGCCGTAGCTCAGTGCTAGACTTTTGTTAAGCATCTTGAATGCACCCCTGCCATGTATTTTGTTGTCATGTTTGGGTGCTGTAGCATGTTCATCTTGTTGCATTTAGATGGCTACTTGCTGTAAATCGCAGACCAGTGTCATATTTGAATCGCTTGCCATTTCCAAATCGTAACTCCGATTCCAGCGTTCTTTATATCGTTTTCAAGCGATTTCATCTCATCTTTCCAGTGGCACACTCGGATTCCCAAGTTGAGGCCAGGTTCATGCATCCCTTGCCAAATCTTGCATATGCATCCCGCATCGCATCCCGCATAGCATACCATCCTTGCATCATATTGTTTGATCCTTGCACGTGGTTGATTGTGTCCTTGTTGCTTGTTTGTCTTGTTTGGGTAGAGCCGGGAGATGAGTTCGCTAACGAGGAGCCCGTTGAGTTTGCTTTCGAGGATCCAGCCAACGCTGACAACTTTGCAGGCAAGATGATCATACCCTCGAAATCACTACTATCTTTGCTATGCTAGATTGTTCGCTCTTTTGCTATGCCATTGCTACGATGCCTACCACTTGCTTTAAAGCCTACCAAATTGCCATGTTAAACCTCTAACCCACCATGTCCTAGCAAACCGTTGATTGGCTATGTTACCGCTTTGCTCAGCCCCTCTTATAGCGTTGCTAGTTGCAGGTGAAGATTGGAGGCCGTTCCTTGTTGGAACATTTATTTACTTGTTGGGATATCATTATATTATCTGTTATCTTTATGCATCTATACACTTGGTAAAGGGTGGAAGGCTTGGCCTCTCGCCTAGTGTTTTGTTCCACTCTTGCCGCCCTAGTTTCCGTCATATCGGTGTTATGTTCCCGGATTTTGCGTTCCTTACGCGGTTGGGTTATAATGGGAACCCCTTGATAGTTCGCCTTGATTAAAGCTTTTCCAGCAATGCCCAACCTTGGTTTTACCATTTGCCACCTAGCCTCTTTTTCCCTTAGGTTTCCGAAGCCCGAGGGTCATCTTATTTAAACCCCCCCGGGCCAGCGCTCCTCCGAGTGTTGGTCCAACTCGTCAGCCGCCGGTGGCCACCAGGGGCAACTCTGGGCTGGCCTACCGGAAGTTCGGACAATCTGAGTGTACCCTGAGAAAGAGATATGTGCAGCTCCTATCAGGATTTGTCGGCACATTCGGGCGGTGTTGCTGGATTTGTTTTAACCTATCGAAGTGTCTTGAAGAACCGAGGTACCGAGTCTGATCGGAACGTCTCGGGAGGAGGTCTATTCCTTCGTTGACCGTGAGAGCTTGTCATGGGATAAGTTGGGACTCCCCTGCAGGGATTTGAACTTTCAAAAGCCGTGCCCGCGGTTATGGGCAGATGGGAATTTGTTAATGTCCGGTTGTAGATAACTCGAACCTTAACTTAATTAAAATGAATCAACAGTGTGAGTTACCGTGATGGTCTCTTCTTGGCGGAGTCCGGGAAGTGAACACGGTGTTGGAGTAATGTTTGCGCAGGTTGTCCTCTAGATTCTCGTTCGCGCTTTGCCTCCTCTTCTCGCTCTCTTTTGCGAACAGGATAGCCACCATTTATGCTAGTCGCTTGCTGCAGCTCCGCTTATATTTACCTTGCCTTACCTATAAGCTTAAATAGTCTTGATCGCGAGGGTGCGAAATTGCTGAGTCCCTATGGCTCACATATTACTATTAAACCAGATGCAGGACCTGATGATTCCGCTCCAGGTGACGCGCTTGAGCTCAAGTGGGAGTTCGACGAGGACTCTCAACGATACTACGTGTCTTTCCCTGATGATCAGTGGTGGTGCCCAGTTGGGGTGATCGGGACCGTGTCACATGTTGGGTTATCTTTTATTTTGGCGCCGTAGTCGGGCCATGAGTGTTTGGATGATGTAATGTTATTTATGTACCTTGATTGACGTGGCGAGTGTAAGCCAACTATGTTATCTCCCCTTTATTATTATATTACATGGGATGTTGTAAAGATTACCTTACTTGCGACATATCCCTTCAATGCGATTATGTCTCTAAGTCGTGCCTCGACACGTGGGAGCTATAGTCGCATCGAGGGTGTTACATAACTCTTGCAACATAAAACAATTTCTAACAGTACCAAAATTAAGTGAATTTGGCCTTATCAGAAAGTTTAGGTCAAGAACTTCGATTTGCAAAAATAATCAACTAAATCGGAGTTACGAAACTCAAGTTATGTTTAAAAGAAGTTTGAATATGAATTTGAACAAAATTCGAAATTTTGAAAATTTCAAAAAGTTGATCTGACAAGTTCACTGGATAGGTGAAAACAAGACGAAGCTATAGGCGTTGGTTTTATCTAATTTGGATGAACGAGTAAAAAGGTATGGCTATTTGAAAAATCAGGGCCAAGCTGTTTTACGGAAGAAAAAAATAGATACAGGCTAGGGTATAATGTATAAATACGTAGACTAATTGATAATCTAATTATTTTATCGTATTAGTCTAAAAATAATAATAAACTACGAAAGTATAAGAAGAAAAAAAACAGAGAAAGATACCTTTATAAAGCAGAGAAAAGACGACTTTGAAGAGAAGAGACAATTTTCAGACGTCGCGCCGGAGAGGAGAAAAATATTTTTCTTAAATGAATCTAGTCAAACCAAAATATTGATTTAACCCGAATCAGATGATTTTTGGAGGCTCTATGGGTCTATATTTATTGGTGGAAAAAGGCTTAGGGGTCAAAGGCTAGGCAATGTGGGACTAAACGTAAACGAAAATATACGAAACAGAGAAGAAAAGAGGCGGATGGGCCTAAAGGCCTTCGGCCGGCCACGCGCACGCTGCGGTGCAGTTTTTTTTACAAAATTCGGCCTAAGAATTTTTTTTAAAAAAGTCTGGCTGGGCCTGGCCTATTTAAGAGAAAAAAAACAATGGGGCACCAGAAGCTACTATACTGCGCATGTAGGCGATAAATAAATATGGGCCGCACATACAGTTTTTTTTAATAGAAACAGAAGGAAAACCGAATAGCAAAGATAAAATAAAAATTTTATATAGTCATATAATATACCAAAGTTTGCAGAAAAAGATTTTCTACAACATGGACATTTTTATAATGCCAAATAAAATCCACATAAATTTAGATAATTCGAAGAGTGCTACTGGTCTAATAAAATCCAATAAAAATCATTTTAAAAATATCAAAATGATTTCAAATTTATTTCTCTCCAATTTTTTGTTGTAGGGAATCATGTTACCCTAATTTCCATATATTTTATTTTTGGAGAAAAATAATTTGAATAAAACTCAAATAACTCCAAATTAAAAATAAATTTAAAAGAACTTTGAATTTAATTCTTTGAAACTCCCAACTCATATTTCATATAATTTGAAGAAGTCATTTTATCTTCTCTCATGAAAATCATTGAGCTGCATGAAGTTTATGAATTGAAATATTTCCAAATGAAATTCAATTATTTTCAAATAACCTTTCATTTAATTTAAATGGAAGAAGTCATATCATCTTCGCTCAAGGGTTTTGTATTTGAAAAGAATTTGAATTCATGGAGATCAGAAAGCAAATATGAAAGTTTGGGAAAGTCCTTTTATTCCATCTCAATTTAACTTTCAAAAAGTTTCGAATTCACTCACTTTCAGACAATCAATCAAACAATCAATCAAATCTATCTATTTATTATAACATTCCAAAATTTAGAATTTTGGAATGTTACACCCGCCGCCGCCCGCCGGACCACCGCCGCCGCCGTTCGCCGGAGGTAGTTTTTTTTTGCCTCCGGTTTTTCTCGAAAAACCGTTCGGTTTTCCGATAGTTTTGCCTGTTTTTTTAGTTTCGGTTTTTTTAAATACATTGGTTTTTCCGGTTTATTTAAATAGAGAGCGTTCGCCCGTTCGTTCGTTTTAACAAACGTTCATCGTTTTTCTTTTTCTCGGATTAAATCCGCGATTTTTCTGATCGCGATTTCTGATCCGATTTTCGTTTTAGTCTAACTTTTCGCTCGTTTATCGGAAGCAGGCGATTCAAGCGCCTGGAGTTTCATCTCGAAACCCTCTTTCCGTTTAACCAACTCAAACAAGCTTTTGCCACTGTAAAAATTGCCCTAGATCCAGAATAGTAAACGAAGCCTATTTCTTTTGTCGTTTGTCTTTCGTTGCTTTGTTCGATTTGATTCTTTTTGCCATCCGGAGTTCTTAAGTTGAATTTTCTGGTTAGATCTCTTATTTGAGTTTTACATGTGCATTAGTTGAGTACTTATTGTATGCTTGTTTATTTGCGATAGAGTACCCGGAGTGCGTCGCTTACTACTTCGAATCGCTAGGTTTCCCGGATCATCAGCAAGGCAAGTAACACTTTGATCATGCTTTCCAACTACCCAGTTTTATTGCATTAGATCAATCCTCACACATTGCATGATTAGGACCTAATTAAATTGTGGGTTTGGGAAGTATATGAGGTAGAACCTATTACCTGTTGTTATCAAACCATTGGGAGTTACTTCTACGTTTGCTTATTATGCCATGCTATGCTAGTAGACGTGGATTGGGTGAGTGTATCCATGATAGATGTGAGATTGTTAATTAATGGTTTAGTTAAGGTGGCAACTTAAAAACACATCTGGGTGGATTGAGGCACCTGGGTATTCCAGCGATTGCCTGTTTTTCTTTTGGACCGCCACCTAGGCTCAAAGGGATCATGAGATTATTCATGCTAGAAACTTCCATGTGCAGCCACAAGCTATTATGGGATCTAGCATAGTTGACTAAGTTGTGCAAACTCTTACAGTGGTAGACTAGCAGATGTAGGGGAAAGTAGGTGTAACGGTCTACCCAATCGTAAGGTGCTAGCGCTTCTGAAAGACTATGTCTCGGTCATCTGTTTCTCAAACACCATGTAGTGCGAGAAACCAAACGGAGGCGATCGAGTCTTGTGGGGAAAAGTGCGCAAACCTCTGCAGAGTGTATAAACTAATCATGATTAGCTGTGTCCCCGGTTATGGACATCTTGAGTATCTAGTACCTGGATTATCATGTGAATCTCAACATGTTACTCTAAAATTTAATTTTGTTGGGTTTTGTTTAATGATGATGCTTAATTGGGATTGAGAATGCTGTCAACCATTCTCAATGTTTAACAACTACCATGATAGTTAAATAAAATTTATTCCTTTGTAGTAGGGAAAAATTGGCTTTACGCAAAACTGTAACCATAGAGCTTTCCACCAGCCAAATATGCATATAGAATAGCCTATTTCATTCCATTACTCTCTATGTGTTACTTTGCCAGCATATTCCATGTGCTGACCCGTTTCGGGCTGCAACGTTAATGCTGCAGACTTTTCAGACGACGATTAAGGAGATTTTAGGTTGTGGTTCTATACTCAATGATGCCGTTGGAGTTGATGGACTCACTTATCTTCCAAGCCTTCCGCTGTTATCGTTATTAGATGGCCTTAAGCCATATTTATTGTAATAAGTTCTCTTTTGAGACACTCGATGTAATAAGTGTGTGGTTGCTACTCTGTTATAAATCCTTCAAGTACTGTGTGGTGTCAGCATTACTGATCCAGGGATGACACCTGAGCACAGAGATTGGACCGTTTGAGGTCTGGTCGCTACAAGATGGTATCAGAGCACACGCTGACTGTAGGACACGACCACTAAGCTAAAGACCTAGATCACTACTCACTCTCTTCTCTTTCTGACTTCTCATCTTTTCTACTCTTTTAGGATGGCGGATGCAAGGAACAAGTTCACGCAACCGGATGAAGATACACCCTTTGGACGTCACCTGAAGGAAGTCACTAGATATCTAAACATAGGAGTACCAAGCTTCACCGGAACCTACAACGCCACTTTACCTGAAGAAGAGCGCTGGATGATTCAAGTTCAAGTTCCAGGAAGGACGTTCATGCCAGTCACTGAGCCCATAGAGTTTTCTCTTGATGCACCAACTTGGAGTCTAGGAAAGAGCATGGCAACTCACATCGCCATGGGACGTATTGGAGAAGTCTACCGCAATGATCTTAAGGATACTATCTACCAGATTTGTGGGCTCCAAGATGAGCACTAGGAGATGATCAGCACCAGGAAGGATAGATCAGTTGCAGCTTTTATCCAGGAGTTAAACCAACACATTCGACGTCAGGAGAACCAGATGTGCACCGACATGATAGATCTGAAGAAGGCGAGGACAAGAATCAAAGAACCGGAGGAAGAAATCAAGGCTACACGTGAAGATTTTGAAGAGGAAATTGAAGTACTAGTGGACAAGAATGCCGACCTAACAATGAAGATTGGAATATTCATGGGAGGCCCTACACCAGTAGAAGAAGATGAAGAACCCAAGGAGATTCGTCCGGAAGACTACATCATCATCGACGACACCGACTCGGATCCAGACGATAGCGATGATGACTATGTTGATGAAGCTGGAGCAGATATCATGGAGTCTGCAACCGAAGAATATTTTTAGTAGACCACCTCATCAGTAGTAGTAGTCCACCATGTAAATATAGTAGTCCAAGCACTTTTGCGATAGTTAGATCAATTGTATGCCCTTGTTTGATTGATTGAATGAAGTGAATTGTTTGCTTTTGCCTCATGTGCATATGGGTAGTGTTTTCTCTTTAGACCCCTCTCTATTCTTAAATCTCATCTTTTCTAAAACCTCAGATGCCTCCGAGACGTGACCTTGGATTTACCTTCCCACCGGAGCTCACCCAGTTGATCCAGCAGCAGAACACATTGATACAGTTGTTAGTCCAGAATCAGAATCAGGGGAACAACAACAACAACCCACCACCACCACCACCACCTGTTGATCACTTAGCCCGTTTTCTTAGGCTGAATCCGCCAGTGTTTTCCAGTAGCACCGAGCCAATAGTAGCAGATGATTGGCTCCGCAAGACAGGTAGAGAGTTGACCACAACAGGATGCACGGATGAGGAAAAGGTGAAGTTTGCCGCACATCAACTTGAAGGACCCGCAACATCATGGTGGGAGAATTTCACAGCCACTTTCCCTGTCGACACTATCACATGGGACCAGTTTCAGTAGGCTTTTCGAACTTCCCATGTTTCAGCAGGAGCTATAGCCATGAAGAAGCGAGAGTTTCGCAATTTGCGCCAAGGAGGACGGACAATTGGCCAGTATGTGGAGGACTTTAGTAAACTAGCACGTTATGCCGCAGATGACGTTGCTATGGATGTAGCTAAGTAGGAGAAGTTTCTGGAAGGACTGAATGATGAGTTGAGCGTGCAGTTGATGGTAGCAACCTTCAACAACTACTAGGAGTTGGTAGATCATGCTCTCATGATTGAAGGGAAGCAACAGCAGATTGAGAATCGCAAGAGGACGTATGGACAAGGGAAGCACAATTCAGGAGTTCAGCAGAAGCCACGTTTTACACCTAGATCTGGAGGACATTTTCAGCATACCCATGGAGGAGGTAGCTCGCACAATCACAATGGCACCAAGAATGGTAATGGTAATGGAGGAAGCAACGGCCAGAACCGCACCAACCCATCTACCCCAGCCAAGAGAGACCTGAGCCAAGTCACTTGCTTTAAGTGCCAGAAGACCGGACATTATGCAAATGAATGTCCTGAATCACAGAATGGTAATGGAAGCTCTGGGAAGAAGCCGAACCCTTTCAACAGGGGACAGGTGAACCACGTTAACGTGGAGGAGGTTGAAGAGCAGCCGGATGCAGTAATCAGTAAGTTTTTGGTTAATTCATTTACTGCACTTGTTCTTTTCGATACTGGTGCATCACATTCATAATATCAAGGGGATTTGTGGATAAGTATAACCTGCCCACCAAAGTTCTTAGAACACCTATGTTAGTAAGCTCACCAGGAGCGTAGTATATGGCTAGCCAAGGATGTTTTCAAGTGCCATTAAGTATAGGTAGGCATGTGTTCCCCTCGGATTTGATAATATTGGAATCACAAGGTTTGGATGTAATTCTGGGTATGGATTGGTTGTCGATGTATGGAGGTAACATCGATTGCGCCAGTAAGTCAATCTTGCTTACCACCCCAGAAGGGAGAAGAATCAAGTATGTATCCCGGCATGTGCCGAAGAGGACTCAACTAAATTTTTTAACAGGAGTTGTGCAGGAGGAAGTACCAGTAGTGAAGGATTTCCCCGATGTATTTCTAGAAGAATTTTCAGGCATGCCACCGGATAGAGATATTGAGTTTTTGATTGAGCTTTTGCTAGGCACAGGGCCAATATCAAAGAGACCATATAGGATGCCCGCAAAGGATTTGGTGGAAATCAAGAAGCAGATTAAGGAGTTACTGGATAAAGGATATATTCGCCCAAGTTCATCTCCTTGGGGATCACCAGTACTTCTAGTGGAAAAGAAGGATGGATCGTTAAGGATGGTCGTTGATTATCGAGGATTGAATGAAGTAACCATCAAGAACAAGTACCCACTACTGATGATCAATGATTTGTTTGATCGATTGCAAGGAGCTAAGGTATTTTCCAAGATTGATCTGCGATCAGGATACCACCAGTTGAAGATTCGAGAACAGGATATACCTAAGACGGCTTTTACCACCAGGTATGGACTGTACGAGTCTACCGTTATGTCATTTGGTCTGACTAACGCACCTGCATATTTCATGAACATGATGAACAAAGTGTTTATGGAGTTCTTGGATAAGTTCGTCATAGTGTTCATTGATGATATCCTGGTTTACTCGAAGAATGAAGAGGAGCATAAGGAGCATTTGCGTTTGGTTCTTGGAAAGCTCAGAGAACATCAATTATATGCCAAATTTAGCAAATTTGAGTTTTGGTTGAAAGAAGTTGGATTTTTCGGACACGTTATATCTGGAGAAGGTATAGCAGTAGATCCCATAAAACTTGATACCGTGACCAATTGGGAAGCGCCAACAACAGTTGGAGAGATCCAGAGTTTTCTTGGACTCGCAAGATACTACCGGAGGTTTATTGAGAATTTCTCAAAAATTGTGAAGCCTATGACGGAGTTGTTGAAGAAGGATACCAAGTTCATATGGACTGAGGAATGTGAGGCTAGTTTCCAGGAGTTGAAGAAACGTTTGGTTACCTCACCAGTATTGATTTTGCCAGACCAGACCAAAGATTATGAGGTGTACTGTGACGCTTCACGTCGAGGACTTGGAGCAGTGCTTATGCAGGAAGGAAGAGTTGTTTCATATGCCTCACGACAACTTAAGCCTCATGAGTTGAATTATGCTACGCATGGTTTGGAGTTAGCAGCCGTAGTGCATGCGTTGAAGACTTGGAGACATTTTTTGATTGGAAACCATTGCGAGGTGTACACAGGTCACAAGAGTTTGAAGTATATTGTCACACAGAAGGAGTTGAACCTCAGACAAAGGACATGGTTGGAGCTCATCAAGGATTATGATATGAAATTGCATTATCACCCCGGAAGGGCTAACATAATAACTGAAGCATTAAGCCGTAAGAGCCATGTCAACACCCTAATGAAGGGAGATTTACCAAGGGAGTTAGCCGAAAATCTTCGAGAGCTATGTTTGGAAATAGTCCCAAGAGGCTATGTAGCAGCATTGGAGATTCAGTCTACTTTGATGGATAAGATCAGAGAAGCTCAAAAGACTGATAAGGAGATTGCCGCTATAAAAGAGAAAATGAGCAAAGGAAAAGATAAGGGATTTCGTGAAGATGAGAACGATACCTTATGGTTTGAAGACCGTGTCTACGTGCCTAATGATTCGGAGATCAGGAAGTTAATTTTACAAGAGGCCCATGATTCACCGTATTCGATTCACCCAGGAAATACCAAGATGTATTTGGATTTGAAGGATATTTTCTGGTGGACCGGAATGAAGAAGGATATTGCGGAGTATGTAGTAGTTTGTGATGTATGTCAGAGAGTAAAGGCAAAGCATCAGAAGCCAGCCGGATTGCTACAACCATTGCCGATACCCGAATGGAAGTGGGATAAGTTAGGCATGGATTTTATTACAGGATTGCCCAGAACACGTTTAGGCTATGACTCGATATGGGTTGTAGTCGATCGTTTGACAAAGGTAGCTCATTTCATTCCCGTGAAGACTACCTATACTAGTGCAAAGTTGGCAAAGATATACATGACTAGAATCGTTTGTCTGCATGGAGTTCCAAGGAGTATAGTATCAGATAGAGGAACCCAATTTACCTCAAAGTTCTGGAATCAGTTGCATGAGACTTTCGGTACCAGACTGGAGTTTAGCACAGCTTTCCACCCACAGACAGATGGACAGACCGAGAGAGTCAATGAGATTACGGATCTAGTTGGGACGAGAATTTGCCATATGCAGAGTTCTCTTACAACAACAGGTATCAATCAAGTTTGAAGATGGCCCCTTTCGAAGCCTTGTACGGAAGGAGGTGCAGGACCCCATTGTCCTGGGATGAAGTTGGAGACCGCCAGTTGTTTGGAACAGATCTGATAAAGGAGTCTGAATAGAAAGTGAAATTGATTCGCGATAGGCTCAAGGTAGCTCAATCCAGGCAGAAGAGTTATGCAGATTCTAAATGCAAGGAGACAGTTTACGAAGTCGGAGACCGAGTTTATCTTCGAGTATCACCACTTCGAGGAGTTAAGCGCTTTGGAGTTAAGGGAAAGTTAGCGCCACAATTTTGTAGGTCCGTACAAAGTTTTGGAGCATATGGGAGAAGTAGCCTACAGGTTGGAATTGCTCGAAGGATTGTCGAGAGTTCACGACGTGTTCCATGTATCCCAGTTGAAGAAGTGCCACGCAGAGATGGCTGATATACCGCTAAGAGATACGGTATCGCTGGAAGCAATTCAGTTGGACAGTGATTTGACCTATGAGGAGAAACCAGTTAAGATTCTAGAGTATGCCAGTCGAGTCACCCGCAGCAAGGTTATCAAGTTTTGCAAGGTTCAGTGGAGCCACCACACGGAGGATGAAGCCACTTGGGAACGAGAGGAAGATTTGCTGAAGGACCACCCTCACCTATTTTCTAGCCAACCCGAATCTCGAGGGCGAGATTCATCTTAAGGGGGTAGGTTTGTAACATCCCAAATTTTCAATTTGGAATGTTATACACTAGATCATCATTGCATATCATATTTATTGCATTTTGGTTGATCCTAGAAATTTTACGCAACTCAAGGACCCTCGGAGAGAGTTGGGGATTTTGTTATTTTCATATTTTGAGTTGTCTCAAATTTTGAAAATAGGATCATTTGATTTTATTTATTTAATCTTCAATTATTTCTATTACAAAAATATGAGAGAGGGAATAAAATGACTTTCCCAAAATAAAGAAATATTGAGGATTTAATAAAAAAAATCAAATAAGATTTTATTTCGGTTTTATTTCCTATTTTATTTGAATTTAGGAAAAATGCGCGTTTTTCAAAATTGCATTTAGGCCCCAAATAAATGTTCATCCTCTACGGCTTGATTTTAGAAGCCGGGGAAAATTTATTTCGGGATTTTTGGAGTCCGTTTCGTATTTTTTTGTTTTTTTCGAGCGTTATTATTTAAAAAAAAAGTCCGAACCGACCTTGGGCCGTAACCGGCCAGGACTCCTCCTGGCCGGGCCTTTTTATAGCACCCGAGGCCCCGGCCGAAGCCCAAGCCGCCGCTGCCGCCGCCGCTGCTGCGCCCCGCCGCCGCCGCTGCCACGCCACGCCCCGCCGCCACTGCCGCGCCGCGCCCCGCCGCCGCCCACCGGACCGCCGCCGCTGCCGTTCGCCGGAGGTAGTTTTTTGCCTCCGGTTTTTCTCGAAGGACCGTTCGGTTTTTCGACGGCTTTGCTCGTTTTTTTAGTTTCGGTTTTTTAAAATAGATCAATTTTTCCGGTTTATTTAAATAGCGAGCGTTCGCCCGTTCGTTCATTTTAACGAACGTTCGTCGTTTTTCTTTTTCTCGGATTAAATCCGCGATTTCTCTGATCGCGATTTCTGATCCGATTTTCGTTTTAGTCTAACTTTTCGCTCGTTTATCGGAAGCAGGCGATTCAAGCGCCTGGAGTTTCATCTCGAAACCCTCTTTCCGTTTAACCAACTCAAACAAGTTTTTGCTACTGTAAAAATTGCCCTAGATCCAGAATAGTAAATGAAGCCTGTTTCTTTTGCCGTTTGTCTTTCGTTGCTTCGTTCGATTTGATTCTTTTTGCCAACCGGAGTTCTTAAGTTGAACTTTCTGGTTAGATCTCTTATTTGATTTTTACCTGTGCATTAGTTGAGTACTTATTGCATGCTTGTTTGTTTGCGATAGAGTACACGGAGTGCGCCGCTTGCTACTTCGAATCGCTAGGTTTCCCGGATCATCAGCAAGGCAAGTAACACTTTGATCATGCTTTCCAACTATCCAGTTTTATTGCATTAGATCAATCCTCACACATTGCATGATTGGGATCTAATTAAATTGTGGGTTTGGGATGTAGATGAGGTAGAACCTATTACCTGTTATTATCAAACCTTTGAGAGTTACTTCTACGTTTGCTTATTATGCCATGCTATGCTAGTAGATGTGGATTGGGTGAGTGTATCCACGACAAATGTGAGATTGTTAATTAATGGTTTATTTAAGGTGGCAACTTAAACACACATCTGGGTGGATTGAGGCACCTGGGTATTCCAGCGATTGCCTGTTTTTCTTTTGGACCGCCACCTAGGCTCAAAGGGATCATGAGATTATTCATGCTAGAAACTTCCGTGTGCAGCCACAAGCTATTATGGGCTCTAGCATAGTTGACTAAGTTGTGCGAACTCTTAAAGTGGTAGACTACGAGATGTAGGGGAAAGTAGGTGTAACGGTCTACCCGATCGTAAGGTGCTAGCGCTTCTGAAAGGCTATGTCTCGGTCATCTGTTTCTCAAACACCATGTAGTGCGACAAACCAAACAGAGGCGATCGAGTCTTGTGGGGAAAAGTGCGCAAACCTCTGCAGAGTGTATAAACTAATCATGATTAGCCGTGTCCCCGGTTATGGACATATTGAGTATCTAGTACCTGGATTATCATGTGAATCTCAACATGTTACTCTAAAATTTAATTTTGTTGGGTTTTGTTTAATGATTATGCTTAATTGGGATTGAGAATGCTGTCAACCATTCTCAATGTTTAACAAATACCATGATAGTTAAATAAAATTTATTCCTTTGCAGTAGGGAAAAATTGGCTTTACGCAAACTGTAACCATAGAGCTTTCCACCAGCCAAATATGCATATAGAATAGCCTATCTCATTCCATTACTCTCTATGTGTTACTTTGCCAGCATATTCCATGTGCTAACCCGTTTCGGGCTGCAACGTTAATGTTGCAGACTTTTCAGACGACGATTAAGGAGATTTTAGGTCGTGGTTCTATACTCAGTGATGCCGTTGGAGTTAATGGACTCACTTATCTTCCAAGCCTTCCGCTGTTATCGTTATTAGATGGCCTTAAGCCATATTTATTGTAATAAGTTCTCTTTTGAGACACTCGATGTAATAAGTGTGTGGTTGCTACTCGTTATAAATCCTTCAAGTACTGTGTGGTGTCAGCATTACTGATCCAGTGATGACACCTGAGCACAGAGATTGGACCGTTTGAGGTCTGGTCGCTACAAATATCATGCATAATTTCTTTGTATAAGGCGTAAGATATTGCACTAGCACTAGCACCCATATCACATAAGCCATGATAACAATGATCTCCTATTTTAGCAGAAATAACAGGCATGCCTACCATAGGTCTGTTTTTATCTTTAGCACAAGGTTTAGCAATTCTAGCAGTCTCATCAAGGAAATGAATAACATGCCCATCAATATTATCAGACAAGAGATCTTCTACAATAGCAATATCAGGTTCAACTTTAATTTGCTCAGGAGGTGTATAAGTTCTAATATTGCTTTTACGAACAACAGTTGAAGCTTTAACATGATCCTTTATCCTAACAGGGAAAGGTGGTTTCTCAACATAAGAAGTAGGAACAATAGGATCATTATAAGTGATAGTCTTTTCTTCAACCTTAATAGGTGCAACTACTTTTACTTCCTGGGAGGATGAAATTTAAACCACTTCCCCTTTGGGAGATCAACATAAGTAGAAAAAGATTCACATAAAGAAGCTACTATTTCAGAGTCAAGTCCATATTTAGTGCTAAATTTATGAAAAACATCGGTATCCATAAGAGATTTAACACAATCAAACTTAGGTGTCATACCTGACTCCTTACCTTCGTCGAGGTACCAATCTTTAGAGTTGCGTTTAATTCTTTCCAATAAATTCCATTTGAATTCAATAGTCTTGGTCATAAAAGAGCCAGCACAAGAAGTATCGAGCATGGTGCGATGGTTATCAGAAAGCCGACCATATAAATTTTGAATAATCATCTCTCTTGAGAGCTCATGATTAGGGCATGAATATAACATTGATTTAAGACTCCCCCAAGCTTGAGCGATGCTTTATCCTTCGCGAGGCCAAAAATTATATATATATATATATAATTGCGATCACGATGAACAAGATGCATAGGATAAAACTTCTGATGAAATTTCAATTTCAATCGTTTGTAGTTCCATGACCCCGTATCATCACATACCCTATACCATGTCAATGCATCTTCCTTCAAAGATAGAGGGAAGACCTTCTTCTTAACAACATCTCCGGGTACACCTGCAAGCTTAAATAATCCACAAACTTCATCCACATATATTAGATGCTCATCAGGATGCTTTGTTCCATCTCCTACAAAAGGATTAGCTAGCAGTTTTTCTATCATACCCGAAGGAATTTCAAAGCAAACATTTTCATTTTCAGTAGGTTCGGTAGGTTGAGGAGCAACTCTTTTCTCTACTGGTCGGGGTGAAGATACCCCGAACAAGCCCCTCAGAGGATTACTTTCCATAGTAACAAGTGACAGTAAATTTTAGCACACTATATAAATTTTCCTTACCAAATTCCACCTACCAAAGGCGCTTCACTCCCTGGCAACGGCGCCAGAAAAGAGTCTTGATGAACCACAAGTATAGGGGATCTATCATAGTCCTTTCAATAAGTAAGAGTGTCGAACCCAACGAGGAGCAGAAGGAAATGACAAGCGGTTTCCAGCAAGGTATTCTCTGCAAGTACTAAAATAAGTAGTAACAGATAGTTTTGTGATATGATAATTTGTAACGAGCAACAAGTAACAAAAGTAAATAAAGTGCAGCAAGGTGGCCCAATCCTTTTTGTAGCAAAGGACAAGCCTGAACAAACTCTTATATAGAGAAAAGCGCTCCTGAGGACACATGGGAATATCGTCAAGCTAGTTTTCATCACGTTCATATGGTTCGTGTTTGGTACTTTGATAATTTGGTATGTGGGTGGACCGGTGCTTGGGTACTGTCCTTACTTGGACAAGCATCCCACTTATCGTTAACCTCTATTGCAAGCATCCGCAACTACAACAAAAGTATTACGGTAAACCTAACCATAGCATGAAACATATGGATCCAAATCAGCCCCTTATGAAGCAACACATAAATTAGGGTTTAAGCTTCTGTCACTCTAGCAACACATCATCTACTTATTACTTCCCAATGCCTTCCTCTAGGCCCAAATAATGGTGAAGTGTCATGTAGTCGACGTTCACATAACACCACTAGAGGAGAGACAACATACATCTCATCAAAATATCGAACGAATACCAAATTCACATGACTACTAATAGCAAGACTTCTCCCATGTCCTCAGGAACAAACGTAACTACTCACAAAGCATATTCATGTTCATAACCAGAGGGTTATTAATATGCATATAGGATCTGAACATATGATCTTCCACCAAATAAACCAACTAGCATCAACTACAAGGAGTAATTAACACTACTAGCAACCTACTAGTACCAATCCCGGACTTGAAGACAAGAATTGGATACAAGAGATGAACTAGGGTTTTGAGAGGAGATGGTGCTGGCGAAGATGTTGATGGAGATTGCCCTCTCCCGATGAGAGGAGCGTTGGTGATGACGATGGTGATGATTTCCCCCTCCCGGAGGGAAGTTTCCCCGGCAGAACAGCTCCGCCAGAGCTCTAGATTGGTTCCGCCAAGGTTCTGCCTCATGGCGGCGGAGTTTTGTCCGAGGAGATGGCTTCTGATTTTTTCCTCATTGAAAGACTCCATATAGCAGAAGATGGCCATCGGAGGGCCACCAGGGGGGCCACGAGGTAGGGGGCGCGCCCCCACCCTCGTGGGCAGGGTGTGCCCCCCTGGTGAACTTCTTGCGCTCAGTATTTTTTATATGTTCTGAAAATGTCTTTCGTGAAGTTTCAGGACTTTTGGAGCTGTGCAGAATAGGTCTCTAATATTTGCTCCTTTTCCAGCCCAGAATCTTAGCTGCCGGCATTCTCCCTCTTTATGTAAACCTTGTAAAATAAGAGAGAATAGGCATAAGTATTGTGAAATAATGTGTAATAACAGCCCATAATGCAATAAATATCGATATAAAAGCATGATGCAAAATGGACGTATCAAATACTCGTGGTGACAATGGGGTATCATATTGATTCACTTGATATATGATTTGGCACTCAACTCGCGGATTCCGAAGGCGACATTGGGGTAATCTATGCATAGGGGTTGATGCACGTTCTTGTCTTTGTTTCTCCGGTAGAAATCTTGGGGCACTCTTTGAGGTTCTTTGTGTTGATTGAGTATTATGAATATGAATTTGCTTTGGTGTTATTTTGGTATGAACTCTAGGATAGATCGAACAAAAAGAATAGCTTTGTGTTATTTTAGTACAACCTCTTGAATAGATCGAACGGAAAGAATAGCTTTTAGGTGGTTTCGTACCTTTCAAACAATTTATTCTTATGTTCTCCACTAGATAGGAACTTTGGAGTGATTCTTCATCACACTTTGAGGGGTGTTTATATGATCCAGTTATATTAGCACTGTTGGGAGATTGCACTAGTGAAAGTACGGACCCTAGGCCTCATTTTCAAGCATTGCAATACCGTATCTTTGCCCATTTACTATTTTCTACCTTACTGTTTTTATTTATTAAGATTATAAAAATATATTTCTACCATCCATATTACACTTTTATCACCATCTCTCCGCCGAACTAGTGCACCTATACAATTTGCCATTGTATTGGGTGTGTTGGGGGCACAAGAGATTTCTTGTATTTGGTTGCAGGGTCGTTTGAGAGAGACCATCTTCATCCTACACTTCTCACGGAACCTTAGGTCATCCACTTGAGGGAAAATTGCTACTGTCCTACAGAACTCTGCGCTTGGAGGCCCGACATGTGTCTACAAGAATAAAGTTGTGTAGTAGACATCAGAGGCATACCCATAGGATTCTTATAAGCAGTTCTATAAGCCCATAATGCATAATCAAGTTTCTTAGACCAGTTCTTTCTACATCTATTAATAGTCTTTTGCAAAATCAATTTAATCTGTCTATTGCTAAATTCTACTTAACCACTAGACCGAGGATGATATGGAGATGCAATTCTATGATTAACATCATATTTAGCAAGCATTTTACGGAAAGCACCATCTTATATTTACTAATTGGAGGAACCATACGAACCACCACGTTAATCCTAGAAATTAAACAAAACTGTCCATTAGATCTCCTAAGTAGTTTTTATGACCGTTGGATGATATATCTGATAGTCCTACCTCTTTGTCCCACCTCCTAGGCGATAACAACCTTTAAAAAAAAACTACAAGTTGTGTTAAAGAAAAACTCTCCTGCCTATGTCCTATACTCCTGCTCCTCTATTCTCACATGTAGTTATAGCCACCATGTCCCCCTCCTGTTCTTTCATGGCCCCAAGGAAGATTTGGTCCTGCCCTCCTCTCCATCTCCTGGGCTGCTCGAGTGCTTCAGAGAGTGTCTCACCAATGACATCCAGGGGAGGATCTAGATTGGATAAAGATGGAGTAGTGCGCTGCAGCACCAGGGAATTGGAAACCCTAGAAGTCGAGCTTATGGACAGCGTGCATGGTAATGGGTAAGCGATGCTGAGACTGTTTGATGTAAGGAGGGCTAGGTGAGAAGAGCCAACTTTGATCCTATTGGATCGGTTATCATTAGAGGTTTGATGCCTATGGCGACTATCCCCTATCTTCCTCTTCGTCAATCACAGAAGTAAGAATTTTTTTGCTGGCGACAACTTTGTTTCCTAATCACTAATCTGTTTCAGTGCTTCACGCCTTCATCTCTCTCCCATATCTTCCTCCTCAGCTCCTGTTAGCAGTGGCATAATTAAATTTTGCCGCATCCGGTTCTTAGATTATGCAATAAATATAGTCTATACATCAAGTGAATGCATTGTCTTCATTTATTGTGTTTGGGATACCTCCTTTCTCATTGATGTACTGGTGATCCACATTTCTATATTGCAGCATTCAATTTTCTAAGATAATCTTGCAGCTTCTGTTCTGTGTACAACTTCATAGGATATCTGATATTGTGTTCTCAAGCTACATATTTCCTTATTTGTTTGGTAGATACTTGAAAAATGTCCGCTACAACTCCAAATAAGCATGGTCACAAGAGTTTGGCTAGATGGTTAAAACTCCAACTAAGCATCTCCAGAATAAAAATTATTAGGCACGTAGTGCTTTGGGAAACTGAAAAATCTACATTCCCTTAAAAACCCTAAAGATCTATTGCTGAAGTAAGCCCCACGACGCTCCCTGATCAAGTCGTGGCATTGATGATTGTCTCTTTACCACTTGCCCAACAAAGGAGAAGCATCTAGCAGGCTCATGCGAGGAGTCGAGGGCAAGTACTCGCCTGTGGTCGCTTCATCATCTGCTCATGTTTGCTTTGGTGTGTACATAATTAAGCACATACGTGTCTCCTAATGGAGGCAAGTTTCTTGAATCAGGCAGGTTTGATTACACATTTTGTAGAAAAAACTATGTAGAATCATCTATTAATCCTCATAATTAAGATTTTTCTAGCCATGTGATCAATATATAATGTTTCTATAGCCGTCGGATGAAACAAGATACTTACTCTCCTATCCCATGTAAGGTAATCTTCTTCCCCTTGGACTCTCTTGGTTTTCCAAAAAAATTGAGCATCATCACCTCTTAGATTTAAGATACGTGAGGGTCCTCTTCTTCGTCTCTCTCTCTATTCCCATCGAGAGAGAATCACAGCCTCCTTTGTCTGGTGCTTTGATCTGCTAACCAGCCATGAGAAAGAAAGTCTTGGCCTCCATCTTCATTGGTGCTTCAATCTGGAAACCAACCCTGCTCTTGATCTTGATTCATCTTCGAGCAATCTTCATATAGCATCGTGCTGATTGTGTACATGGGCGGAAGCATCGACTGCTAAAAAATAAACAGTTCACGGCAACTCTCCTTCCACTCGCCACTCATGCCCTACAAGGCGCATGGTATAGGACAAAGGATCCCTACAACCGGTCTTTCTAATCGTCGATATTGACGGGCTCTCTCTTTTTCTGTTCTTAGGTTCCAGCCTCTCCATGACCGCCTTCCTTTCTAAGCTATGAATCTTCCCTGGTTCCATCTACTGACCAGGCTGAAAGCAGAGTTTTGATTTTGGGACAATCATTGAATTGCAGATGTATCGACTGCAGTGTGCAGCTGATCGGATGACTGTAGTCGTCCATCAGGCTGCTGGCGGATGCTGTGTGGAGGAACGGTGGGGGGGGGGGGTGGTGCAGCAGATCCCCTCCTCTACGCCCTTCGAGTCCGCAACCCGTTACTCCTAGCAGACATGCATGTAAGCACATACCTTAAAATTTCTGATCTAATCTCCCGCTTGCTGAGTTCATAACAAAATCCCAATAAATAGGCTTGATTGATAATGTTTGGTAAAGCAAATATTGAAAAACCTATATATCTTTCTCACCTGCTCTTTGAAACACAAAAGTTCTTTATATTATTCCCTTTTTATTTGTTAAAGCACAATTAATTACCAGCGAGAATGTAGGGGCAATGGAACATTTCGTGTCTTACATGCTATTTCGGTTTTACCATATATCTATATTAAGTAAGTTACTCTGACCACATTGATACCTCTGTCGTGTGTATCAAAAGTCTTCCTTCTACGTAGATTAATAAAGAAGGATGAGATGGTCACAACTGACACTTTACCGACATACTAAATTCTAAACATCACACGGTAGTAGTGTTTTGTCACTGTGAAAAACAACCCTGATTTTTTTTTGAAATTTGATTTCATGGTTTCCATGTTTTAATAGGAGACAATTTGTTGTTTCTAATGAGGGCCGGTGCACACCAAGATGCGTGCTGTTCTTTGATTTCTGATGTACTATGAAGTATGAACAAAACTCTCTCTCTCTCTCCCCCCTCTCTCTCTCTAAAAATGGTAAAAATCTCACACTGAACGGGAGGGTCTACAATTTTACTAACTGACATGAGTTACCACTGTATTTTTCTCCTTCTAATTACAACGTGTCTAAATGTGTGTTAAGAGTTCAATCATATACCAAGATGCCTATATGTTGTTTTTGATTTCACCTCCATAAAAATAAAATTGTTCTCTCCTAACAGAGAGGCGGTGGATATGTGCTTCTCAATCAAGGAGCTGTTGTAGTTCATACTATATGGTATTTACTTTCAATAGGAAGGTGTGTATGTTGCTCTGGTGATAGTTTTGCAGAGTTTCAATACATATCACAAGTCCATTTAATTTCTATTCAATTATAATTATCTTTAATAGCTAGCCCGTGCAGTCGCATGGGTTGACGACTAGTGAATAAAATGTGAACCGCCATCAGTCATTCTATATCTAGGGACTCCAAAACTCGGAAAAATAATTTCTTTAAGCATCTAAATAGAAGTGTTATGATCAGCACTACTAGTTGGAATAGCTTCTACCCACTTAGTAACGTAATCAACAGCGACTAAAATATGTGTATAACCATTAGAGGAAGGAAAAGGTCCCATATAGCCAAAACCCCAAACATCAAATGATTCGATAACAAGTGAACAATTCATAGGCATTTCCTAAAGTCTACTAATATTACCAATTCTTTGACATTCATTACAAAACAAGACAAACTTACGAGCATCCTTGAAGAGAGTAGGAAATAAAAACCAGATTGTAATACCTTGTGTGCAGTTTTATCTCCAGCGTGGTGTCCTCCGTAAGACTCGGAGCAGCACTTGCGTAGGATCTGTTCCTGTTCATGCTCAGGTACACAACGCCTAATAACAACATCTACTCCTTTTTATAAAGGTGAGGGTCATCCCAAAAGTAATGTCTTAAATCATAGAAAACCTTTTTCTTTTGCTGGTATGTTAAACTACCAACAATGTAATTAGCATAATCAACATACCATGGTGTATTACGAAAAGCATTTATGACAACTAATTGTTCATCAGGAAAGCTATCATCAATAGGTAGTGCGTCATCAAGAATATTTTCTAACCTAGACAAGTTGTCTGCAACGGGGTTCTCAGCCCCCTCTCTATCAATAATATGCAAATCAAATTCTTGCAGCAAGAGAACCCATCTAATAAGTCTAGGTTTAGCATCTTTCTTTTCCATAAGATATTTAATAGAAGCATGATCAATGTGAATAATTACTTTGGAATCAACAATATAAGATCTAAACTCATCATAAGCAAATACAACTGCTAGAAATTCTTTTTTAGTAGTAGCATAATTTCCCTGTGCACTGTCTAGAGTTTTACTAGCATAATGAATAACATTTAATTTCTTATCAACTCTTTGCTCTAGAGCAGCACCAACAACATAATCACTAGCATCACACATAATTTCAAAGGGTAAATTCCAATCATGTGGTTGAACAATAGGTGCAGAAATCAAGGCCTTCTTAAGTATTTCAAATGCTTCTACACAATCATCATCAAAAACAAAAGGAACATCTTTTGAAAGAGATTAGTGAGAGGCCTAGAAATGTTTGAGAAGTATTTAATAAACCTCCTATAGAAACCAACATGACCAAGGAAACTTCTTATACCTTTTATATCTTTAGGACAAAACATCTTTTCAATAGCATCTACTTTAGCTTTATCAACTTCAATACCTCTTTCAGAAATTTTATGCTCCAAGACAATACCTTCATTAACCAAAAAGTGGCACTTCTCCCCAATTCAAAACAAGATAAGTTTCTTCACATCTCTTCAAAACTCAATCAAGGTTGCTTAAGCAATCATCAAAAGAAGTTCCGTAAACGGAGAAATCATCCATGAAAACCTTAACAATCTTTTCACAAAGTCAGAGAATATAGCAGACATACATCTTTGAAAGGTAGCAGGTGCATTGCATAAACCAAAAGGCATATGTCAATAAGCAAAAGTACCGAAAGGGTAAGTAAAAGTGGTCTTTTCCTGATCATCTTTTCACACGGGTATTTGAGAGAAACCAGAATAACCATCTAGAAAGCGAAAATGTGTATGTTTGGATAGTCTTTCTAGCATTTGATCAATAAAAGGCAGAGGGTAATGAACTTTTCTAGTGGCTTTGTTTAATTAGCGAAAATCAATTACCATTCTATAACCTGTAACAATCCTTTGTGGAATCAATTCATTCTTATCATTAGGAACAATAGTAATACCTCCCTTCTTAGGGACACAATGAACAAGACTTACCCATCTACTATCCACGATAGGATAAATTATACCTTCATCCAGAAGCTTTAATATTTTATTTCTTACCACTTCCTTCATCTTGGGATTTAACCGTCGTTGGTGATCAATAACTGGTTTAGCATCAGGCTCCAAATTAATTTTGTGCTGACATAGAGTGGGACTAATGCCCTTAAGATAATCAAGAGTATATCCAATAGCTGCACGTTGCTTCTTCAGAGTTTTCAATAATTTCTTTTCTTCATGCTCTGAAAGGTTAGCACTAATAATAACAGGATATATCTTCTTTTCATCAAGATAAGCATATTTCAAAGTGTCGGGTAATTGTTTAAGCTCAAACACGGGCTCACCCTTGGGTGGAGGAGGATCCCCAAGGATTTCAACAAGGAAGTTGTGTTTCAAAATAGGCCCTTGATTAAAGAATATTTCATCTAATTCCTTCCTTTCATTCATAAACATATCATTTTCATGGTGAAAGGATCGAGAAGAGGTGTCTAGAGGGGGGATGGTGATTAGACCCTCAACAAGAAAAAGTAGCAGTTTTTAAGTTCTTTAAGTTGAGGTGGAGTTTTAGCACAAGTTTAAGCATCCACAATACATTTCAAGCAAGAATGACAAGAGTATGAGCAACGGAAAGAGTAAAGCATGCAACTTGCAAGAAAGTAAAGGGATGGGATTGGAGTGTGCAAACGCAATGAAGACACGGTGATTTTTGGCATGGTTCCGATAGGTGGTGCTATCGTACATCCATGTTGATGGAGACTTCAACCCACGAAGGGTAACGGTTGCGCGAGTCCATGGAGGGCTCCACCCACAAAGGGTCCACACCGATGAAGGAGTTGCCTCACTTTGGTAGATCTTCACGAAGTAGGTGATCTCCTTGCCCTTACAAACTCCTTGGTTCAACTCCACAATCTTGTCGGAGGCTCCCAAGTGACACCTAACCAATTTAGGAGAAACCACTCTCCAAAAGGTAATAGATGGTGTGATGATGACGAACTACTTGCTCTTGTGCTTCAAATTATAGTCTCCCCAACACTCAGTTCTCTCTCACAGATTTGGCTATGGTGGAAAGATGATTTGAGTGGAAAGCAACTTGGGAAAGGCTAGAGATCAAGATTCTTGTGGTTGGATTGGAATGTCTTGGTCTCAACACATGAGTAGGTGGTTCTCTCTCAGAAAATGAGTAGTGGAAGTGTAGGCACGTTCTGATGGCTCTCTCTTGAATAGAGAAGGGGGTGGAGGGGTATTTATAGCCTCCACACAAAATCCATCCTTTACACACATTTGAGCCAACTCGGTCAGACTGAATAGGTGAACTCGGTGAGACCGATTCAGTTCAAAATGTGAACGTTAGGATTTTTTGGTGGGACCGACATGATCAACTCGATGGGACCGATGAGCTAGGGTTAGGGCAAAACCTCATCTCAGTGTGACCGATTGCATGAACTTGGTGAGATCGATTTCGGCAATGAGCAAACAGAGAGTTGGTCAGACAAACTCGGTGGGACCGATTGCTTATGTCGGTGAGACCGAAATAATTGCGATAGGCAATAGGGAGTTTGCAGGGCCATGTAGGTGAGAACGAGATCTCAATCGGTGAGACCGAATTGGTTAGGGTTTCTGTCAGTGGCCATGTCAAAGGAACTCAGTGGGGCCGGATAGATCAAATCGATGGGGCCGTGTTTGACTTTATGTTTTGGACATATTTGGAATTGAGAAAGTGGTTGGGGGCTTTGGAGCATATCACTAAGCACTTTGAGCAACTAGACCATTAAGCAACACCTCATCCCCTTTTAATAGTATTGGCTTTCCTATGGACTCAATGTGATCTTGGATCTCTAAAATAGAAATGAAGAGTCTTAAGCATTTGCCAATCTTTGTCCTTAGTATTTTGAAGAGGTTCCACATCTTCTTGTCCATGCCACGCCATTGTTGAACTTTCTAAAATATACTAGATGAAGATATTAGTCCAGCAAGAGATATGTTGACATTAATTAGCAAAATCACCCAGGGGGCACTTGTGATTTCAATCTCCCCCTTTTTGTAATTGATGATAACATACATCTAAGCTTTAGATAAGGATATGAAGAGTAATAATAAAGCTTTGGAAAGACATGTAACATGCGTAGGCTCCCCCTACATGTATGCAATCATGTAAGGATGGAATATAAGAACATGTGAGTGCATAGGCATGTCAGAGCAAGCAATGAGTTACAGGTGTCTTGGCTATATGCATGAGAGAAAATTATGTAGATACAGGAAGTGTACCTTCATGTTCATGAGTCCTTCTTGCAAACAATATGTACATCAGCGAGAGATCATCATGCACATGAGTGTGATGCATATACTTACCTTGTGGTCTTGAGCTGGCTTTGGAAGAGATGAACTTGAGAAAACAGGGTTAGATAACACAAGAACACTACTAATCAAAGCAAGTTCAGAATACCAAAAGAGTACCAAGACTGGGATGACATATAGTGAGTACTTAGTACTCTATTTCGATATAGACATGTCCCCAAGGATTAAAGATATGCAATGAATTCCAAAGATTTTCTTCCCTTAGATATGAACTCTTTCTCCCCGTGAATCTGATATTGGTTAATGGGAGAAGGTAGGGTAAGAGAAAATCAAAGCAAAGCAAACATAATAGAGCAAGAAATGGTACACACAAACATACATCAACATGTCTTTCCCCTCTTAAAGACATGTGACTTCTCTCCTTATTGTTAATAAGCATCTGGAGAGGCTAAGATGTGCTCTCTCTCCCATGTGATAAGCATTGATGTGCTCTCTCTCCCCATTTGACATCAATTTCCAAGAAGGGATCTTCTAGAGCATGAGTCAAATAGGTCTGGTCCTTGAGACACACTACAAAGAAACATGTAGCTTAAGATGCGGGTACAGGATAAGCATCATTGAGTGGAGCTGGAGAACAAATGACATTTGCAATGGAAAAAAGTTTTCTCAGTAGTGAAATAGGTAACATCGATTCATTGTCATCGGTGACACCAAGTTGGTAGTGTCATAGATGATGCATATCGGTTAGACCGGGTTAGTCCTCGTCAGTTGTACCGATGAACTTTCCACAAGGTATTATTATAGTTCGGTCTAGCCGATAGGCATGAATCGGTGAGGCCGAGCTCAATACAGAGGAAAATTTTTGTCACCTCAGCTCACTTGGCAATCAAGATCTCACAAAGATGTTCAAGGAATTAACTGAAGGATTTACATTGAATTAGATGCAGAAAATACAGAGAAAAGCATACAAAAAGGAAAAAAGATCTAGATGAAGTATTTTTTTGAAAAAGGGGAACAAACAAGCAAGAAACACAAGCAAAATATAAAGCGAAGAAACACTAGAGAACTTCATCTAGAAAGGGTCGGTGACAAAGTCACCTATGTTAGAGTATATTGACTGAGGAGTCAAGTGATAACACTTTCGTAGATCATACTCATCGTTTAAGATCAAAATGGGGTTACCATTTTTTTTAAGCATTTTGATGTATTCACATCTTGTTGAGTTGCTTTGACCCATGACTTGGAGTAAAGCTTCTGTAAGATGGAATAACATACCTTGGGTTGTGGTGTTGATCTTGTTCATGTAGTCAAACTTATGTTGGATGCTCAAGGTTGATGTAGTTCATCAAGAGTTGTGAGCACCACTTATAGTTTTAGTTCATCTTCCTACATGGGTTAGTTTTGCAAGGAAGAGCACTTGTGTATCCAAGATGACAATCATGAAACTTGATACCAAATGAAATTTGATAAATAGAAATTGTCAAAGGATATGTTGGGTGGATTCATGCTTCCTTGTATTCAAGAACCATGTAGTAGAAACTTGGTGATGTAAACGTTGCTCAAGATGTGAGTGACTTGCAATCTCAAAGATTTGGGCTCATGCAAGTACCTACAAGGGTTAGATAACATGCAAGGGTACAAGTATAGATCCAAGACATATGATCATCATTATAAGAGAAATATCAAGGATTAGTTAAAAGGCTCATGCCTTGCATGTATCCAAATGGAGTTTATACTCCAAGTTTGGGGCATCAATGATGTTCAATTCACAAATGGTTTCTCATCAAGCGGTTTGGTGAATATATCCGCCAATTGCTTATCGGTCAAACATGCTTAAGATTGATGTCTCCTTTAGTAACATGATCTCGAATGAAAGGATGACGAACTTCAATATGCTTAGTTCGAGAATGTTGTATGGGATTGTGAGAAATCTTAATAGCACTTTCATTATCACAAAGCAATGGAACATTTTTCACATATATCCCATAATCCTTAAGAGTTTGGGTCATCCAAAATAATTGAGCACAACATGATCCGGCGGCAATGTATTCCTCTTCGACGGTGGGTAAGGATATCGAGTTTTGTTTCTTGGAGGACCAAGATACAAGATATCTACCAAGAAATTGACAAGTACCCGAAGTGGACTTTCTATCAACCTTGTCACCGGCATAGTCCGAGTCGGATTAGCCAACAAGATCAAAAGAACACCTCTTAGGATACTAAATACCGAAGTTTGGTGTGTGGATTAAGTATGTCACTATCCATTTTACAGCCTTAAGATGACATTCTATAGGGGCCGCTTGATATCGTGCACACATGAACACCCTTAGCATAATATCGAGACGGGAGGCGCATAGATATAACAATGAACCAATCATAGAGCGGTAAACCTTTTGGTCAACCGGTTTGCCATCCTTAGTCAATTCAAGATGTCCACTAGTAGGAATTGGTGTTTTCATACCTTTGCTCTCTTGCATGTTGAACTTCTTGAATAATTCCTTGGTATACTTTGTTTGGGAAACAAAAGTACCCTCCTTAGTTTGCTTGATTTGCAGACCAAGAAAGAATTTGAGTTCACTCATCATAGACATCTTAAACTTCTCCCACATTAGCCTTCCAAACTTTTCACTAAAATGAGGGTTATTTGAACCAAATATGATATCATCCACCTAAATTTGGCACACAAATAGTTCCCCATTAACCCTTTTAGTAAAAAGTGTACAATAATTTTTTCCAATCTCAAAGCCTTTCTCAATAAGGAACTTAGTCAAGCATTTATACCATGCTCTAGGAGCTTTTTTAAGACCATACAGAGCTTTGTGAAGTTTGTAAATATGATTAGGTTTCTTGGGATTAACAAAGCCGAGAGGTTGTTTAACATAGACTTCCTCCTTGATTTCTCCATTTAGAAAAGCACTTTTAATGTCCATTTGGTATAGAGTGATATCATGGTGATTGGCATAAGCAAGTAAGATGCGTAGGGACTCAAGTCTAGCAACGAGGGAATATGTCTCACCATAGTCCATACCTTCGTATTGATTGTAGCCTTGGGCGACGAGACGGGCCTTGTTGCATACAAATTGTCCATCTTCATATTGCTTATTCTGAAATACCCATTTGCTTCCAATGACATTTTGGTTGTCATCCGGCTTTTCTACCAATGTCCACACTTGGTTCCTCTCAAAATTGTGTAGCTCTTCATGCATGACGTTCACCCAATCCGGATCATCAAGAGCTTCTTAAACCTTCATAGGTTTGATACTAGAAATGAATGACTAATGTTCATAAAAGTTAGCCAAATGAGTTCTAGAGCGAGTAATTCTACCGGTTTGGATATCATCAAAGATTTGTTCGACGAGATGATCTCTTAAAATTCTTGCTCTAACTCGTGAGAGCTTTTGTTTGGGTCGGGGTGGAACATCCTCTTAATTATCTTGTTCTTCCTCTTGTCCTTCTTCATTGGTATTGTTGTTCTCTTGTGGAGGTG
The DNA here is from genome assembly GCF_003073215.2 of Triticum urartu. NCBI lineage: Eukaryota > Viridiplantae > Streptophyta > Magnoliopsida > Poales > Poaceae > Triticum > Triticum urartu. The sequence goes on along the minus strand of NC_053022.1, from coordinate 243,692,932 downwards.
GAGAAGGAGGTCAATGAGGTTCATCTTGTTGTACTTCCTCGTTTCCTTCATCTTGACGTGTTCCACTTGTGGATGCTTCCAAGTCAACTTGTGGTTCACCTTGGTGTGGAGTTGAGGCTTCCACTTGAACGGACGAGGTACTTTGCTTCACCTCTATTGGGAGAATCTTGCCAATAGACAAGTCTTTAATTGGTTCTGAGGGATCTTTATCTCCTACATCAATTGGCAATTGCTCTACTTTTGAACTGTTAGATTCATCAAACTTCACACCTACCGTCTCTTCAACCTTTCGGGTGAAACTATTGTAGACACGGTAAGTGTGAGAGTTTGAGCCATAACCGGCATGGCCATCGCCCACGAAGGACTTGCCTCACTTGGGTAGATTTTCACGAAGTTGGCGATCGCCTTTCCCTTACAAACTGCTTGGTTCAACTCCACAATCTTATCGGAGGCTCCCAAGTGACACCTAACCAATCTCGGAGACACCACTCTCCAAAAGGTAAAAGATGGTGTGATGATGATGAAATCCTTGCTCTTGTGCTTCAAATGATAGTCTACCCAACGCTCAACTCTCTCTCAAGGATTTGGCTATGGTGGAAAGATGATTTGAGTGGAAAGCAACTTGGGAAAGGCTAGAGATCAAGATTCTTGTGGTTGGATTGGAATGTCTTGCTCTCAACACATGAGTAGGTGGTTCTCTCTCAGAAAATGAGTGGTGGCAGTGTAGGCACGTTCTGATGGGTCTCTCTTGAATAGAGAAGGGGTTGGATGGGTATTTATAGCCTCCACACAAAATCCAACCATTACACGCATTTGACCGTCGGTCAGACCGAATAGGTGAACTCGGTGAGACCGATTCAGTTCAAAATGTCAACGTTAGGATTTTTGGTGGGACCAACATGATCAACTCGGTGGGACCGATGAGCTAGGGTTAGGGCAAAACCTCATATCGATGTGACCAATTGCATGATCTCGGTGAGACCGATTTCAGCAATGAGAAAATAGAGAGTTGGTCAGGAAAACTCGGTGGCACCGATTGCTTATTTCGGTGAGACCAAAGTAATTGCAACAGGCAACAGAGAGTTTGCAGGGTCATCTCGGTGAGACCGAGATCCCAATCGGTGAGACCGAATTGATTAGGGTTTCTGGTAGTGGCTATATCAAAGGAACTTGGTGGCGCCTGATAGATCAAATTGGTGGGGCCGAGTTTGACTTTAGGTTTGGGACATATTTGGAATTGAGAAAATGGTTGAGGGCTTTGGAGCATATCACTAAGCACTTTGAGCAAGTAGACCATTAAGCAACACCTCGTCCCCTTTTAGTAGTATTGGCTTTCCTATGTACTCAATGTGATCTTGGATCACTAAAATAGAAATGAAGAGTCTTGAGCTTTTGCCAATCTTTGTCCTTAGCATTTTGAGAGGTTCCAAATCTTCTTGTCCATGCCACGCCATTGTTGAACTTTCTGAAATATACTAGACGAACATATTAGTCCAACAAGAGATATGTTGTCATTAATTACCAAAATCACCCAGGGAGCACTTGTGCTTTCACATGGTCTAGCAAATAGTGTTCTAAAGGATCGGTAGGAGGCACGACAATTGAAGCAAGACCAATAATTTCATCCTTACTAGGCAGTTCTTTTTCACGGAGTTGTCTATGAAATTTAGAGAAATTAAAATCATGAGACATATCCCCTAAACCAACAGTAACAGTATCTTTCTCGTAGTCTATCTTAGCATTAACATTATTCAAGAAAGGTCTACCAAATATAATGGGACAAAAATCATCTTGTGGGGAAGCAAGAATAAGAAAATCAGCAGGGTATTTTATTTTCCCACACAAGACTTCAACATCTCTAACAATCCCAATTGGTGATATAATATCTCTATTGGTAAGCTTAATAGTAACATCAATATCTTCTACCTGAGCGGGTGCAATATACTTCACAATTTCTTGATATAAGGAAAAATGAATTGCACTCACACTAGCACCAACATCACATAAACCATGATAACATCGATCTCCTTTTTTAACAGAAACAACAGGCATGCCAATAGTAGGTCTATGTTTATCTTTAGTATCAGGTTTAGCAATTCTAGCAGCTTCGTCACAGAAATAAATAACATGCCCATCAATATTATCGACCAAGATATCTTTAACCATGGCAATACTGGGTTCAACTTTAATTTGTTCAGGGGGTGTAGGTGTCGGCGCTTAGGGAAGGTCGATACCTATGGGATCACTTGGGTCCATTATGTAGTTCGGGAGGGAGGAGGACTGGTGCAAAGATGTGACGCCCCGAGACCGATGTGCCAGGTGTCTTCCTGTTATTCGTTGTTGTTGCCTTGTCATTCATTTGCGTGTTGCATCTTGCCATGTCATCATGTGCATTGCATCATCATGTTTTCAAAACTTGCATTCATCTGGGTTCCCCCAGTTCCGTCCGTTGTCCGTTCTGAGCCAAGACACACTTGCACGCGCCCGCGGCACCTCCAAAATATTATTTTATAAGTGGCTGGAAAATGTTCTCAAAATGGGATGAAATTTGGCGTGTGGTGTTGTTATGTTGTCAGTAGACCGCCTGCCAAGTTTCATCGCAATTGGAGATCGTTTGATGCCCCAACGGATAGCTATAGCGGTACATAGCCGGTCTTTCGTCAGACGTTTTCGGTCTCCGGAAACAGTCGCCGGGCCTCTCTCTCTTCTCTCCTCTCAGCTCGAGGCCTTCTTTCCACAGCCCACTAGCCCCTCCTAGGCCGCTTGTCTTGTCGACCTCTCTCAGACCCCCTCGCGTGCGTGTCCGAAACTTCCCCGAACCCGAATCGGGGTGTCGTCACCGTTGGATTCGGATCGTCCCCAAACGTCTACAAAACATCACCATTTTCTAATTTGGACTTCCTAGTGTATTTTTCTCGACCGCTCGATTTTAATTGAAATGACGGATTAGCCCCTAAACTTCCCTCTTTTCCATATATATAGTCCACTCCTAGACTATTTTGGACAAACCCTAAAATATAGGGACTTGTCCCGTCGAGCCGCCGCCACCCACGTCGGGATCCCTCCCGATCCACCTACCTCCTCCTCTGTTTCTGCATCTGACCAGCCCTCCCATACCTCCACCTCGACCGCGGCCATCTTCCACTGCCTGAGCTCCTCCTCATGCGCCCCTCCTAGACCCTGCTGCCGGACCCGGACCCGGATGCCCCTGCGACCAAGCTCGCCGGGAGGCCACCAAGCCGCTGCCCCCTCCCTCGCTAGTCTCCCGCGCCGGAGAGCTCTGTTTCCGCGTCGCTGCCGTCAAGCTCCGTCGGACTGGAGCAGCACCAGACCAGCAGGACTGTGGCCTTCCTCGTCCTCCTCCCCTCTATTTTCCTCGTGCTCCCGGGCAACACTCTCTCTCAGATTCTCTCATCCCTCTCGTTTCTCTTCGTAGGGATCGATGCCATGGACGCCCATGATCTACCCCGAGACCACCACCACTACCGTTTCGCGTCAGATCCGACCAAGGACCGCCGGATCTCGTCGCCTCCGCCATGGATCACCCATCCCCAGACCTCCTCCACGCCGCCTTGCCTCAGCCGCGCCCCGTCCGTCGCGCCTTCGCCATGCCCCTGCTGCTTCGTCCACGCGAGGGAGACGCCCGCTCATCCCTGCTTCGTTGACCGCGTCCAGCTGCTTTGATAGCGACCCCTCCCCCCCCGAGCCGGCCTTTTCCACCGCTAGCCCGCCAGGCCTGCATGCGCCTCCCCAAGGCCCAGCGCCACGCCAGGCCCGGTCGGGCCAGATCCGTGCCGCCCTTGCTAGCCTCCTCTGCCCAGCCGACCTGGGACTTGGCCCATGGGTGAGCAGCCCGTCCACCCCTTCTCCTGTACACCGTCGGCCAAGCCAGCTTCGACCCGCGTAGTTTTTTTCCCTGCGCTGCGATTTTCTCTATTTTCCAGTGAATTATTGTTTTACAGAAAGGTCCCTAAACTTCATGCATATAATAACTTAATAACCGTGCATCGGTTTAAAATGATTTATATATGAACTTGTTTAGAATTTTGTCTAGATTCATAATATCCAACTTTCATCTATGCTTGAAATGTTTAAAATGATGTTTGCATTATTTTGCTCCTATGCCATGTTAAAATGCTTTAATTCATAACTAAATAACCGTAGCTCCAAACCTAACAAACTTTATATGTAAATGGGGTGGAAAAATGTCTAGTTTAACATGGTGGCATCACTTTGCATGTTTAACAACCCTAAAATTGTGTTTAGGGCAGAACAGTACCAAACCTTAAAACATGCACATGGGGATTTACCGGAATTGTTGTTCGTTGTTTTCGGCCTCATTTAAACTTTCCTAGATAGGTAGTTTTGTTTTGCTTCACCCCTTGCCATGTTAATCAACATTTAATATTGTTGGGTTCATAAACGAGAGAGAACTAAATAACTTGAATGTGGTGTTTCGTCAATATGCAACGGAGTTGCATATTGAGCTCCACTTAATTTGTAGGATTGCTTGTGCACTTTGCCATGCCATGCATATTTAAACCGGACATGCATCATACTTGGTTGTGCATCATGCCATGTTTATGTGGTGGTTGTTTACTATGTTGTTTGCTTCTTTCCGGTGATGCTTCTTCGGGTTAGTTTCGATAACGTCGCGTTCATGAGGATCCGTTCGACTACGTCCAGTTGTCTTCTTCATTGACCCGTTCTTCTTCCTTGCGGGATCTCAGGCAAGATGACCATACCCTCGAAATCACTTCTATCTTTGCTTGCTAGTCGCTCGCTCTATTGCTCTGCCTATGCCGCGATACCTACCACTTGCTATGTCATGCCTCCCATATTGCCATGTCAAACCTCTAACCCACCTTGTCCTAGCAAACCGTTGTTTAGCTATGTTACCGCTTTGCTCAGCCCCTCTTATAGTGTTGTTAGTTGCAGGTGAATATTGGAGTTTGTTCCTTGTTGGAACATGGATATTTGTTGGGATATAACAATATCTCTTATTTAATTAATGCATCTATATACTTGGTAAAGGGTGGAAGGCTCGGCCTTATGCCTGGTGTTTTGTTCCACTCTTGCCGCCCTAGTTTCCGTCATACCGGTGTTATGTTCCTTGATTTTGTGTTCCTTATGCGGTTGGGTTATAATGGGAACCCCTTGACAGTTCGCCTTGTATAAAACCCCTCCAATCTTTACCATTTGCCACCTAGCCTTTTTTTCCTTGGGTTCTGCAGACTCAAGGGTCATCTTTATTTTAAACCCCCGGGCCAGTGCTCCTCTGAGTGTTGGTCCAACCTGTCAGCTGTCGGTGGCCACCAGGGGTAATCTGGGCTGGCCTACCGGAACCTTGGACAATCCGGTGTGCCCTGAGAACGAGATATGTGCAGCTCCTATCGGGATTTGTCGGCACATTTGGGTGGTTTTGCTGGTCTTGTTTTACCATTGTCGAGATGTCTTGTAACCGGGATTCCGAGTCTGATCGGGCCGTCCTGGGAGAAGGAATATCCTTCGTTGACCGTGAGAGCTTGTGATGGGCTAAGTTGGGACACCCCTGCAGGTATTTGAACTTTCGAAAGCCGTGCCCGCGGTTATGGGCAGATGGGAATTTGTTAATGTCCAGTTGTAGAAAACTTGAAACTTAACTTAATTAAAATGCATCAACCGCGTGTGTAGCCGTGATGGTCTCTTCTCGGCGGGGTCCGGGAAGTGAACACGGTGTTGGAGTTATGCTTGAAAGTAAGTAGTTTCAGGATCACTTCTTGATCATAGATTCTCGAACGTGCTTTGCCTTCTCTTCTCGCTCTCTTTTGCGTATGTTAGCCACCATATATGCTAGTGCTTGCTGCAGCTCCACTCCATACCTTTTCCCTACCCATAAGCTTAAATAGTCTTGATCGCGAGGGTGTGAGATTGCTGAGTCCCAGTGACTCGCAGTTTACTTCCAAAACCAGTTTGCAGGTGCCGATGATACCGTGCAGGTGACGCAACCGAGCTCAAGGAGGAGCTCGATGAAGATCGTGTTCGTTGTGTTGTCTCATTTCCAGTTGATCAGTAGTGGAGCCCAGTCAGGGTGATCAGGGATCTTTTGCATTAGGGGTAGTCTTCTTTTATTTTGGTTCTGTAGTCGGACCTTGATTGTATCTGGTTGATGTAATGCTATATTTATGTATTGTGTGAAGTGGCGATTGTAAGCCAACTCTGTACCTCTTTCTTATTTAGTATATGGGACGTGTAAATATTACCCCTCTGGCGACATGCCTACAATGCGGTTATGCCTCTAAGTCGTGCTCCCACACATGGGAGATATAGCCGCATCGTGGGTGTTACAAGTTGGTAATCAGAGCCTTCCCCGACTTAGGTGCCCCCTGCTTGATCGAATCGCTGGCATTGTTGAGTCTAGAAAAATGTTTTGAGTCTTTTAGGATTATATATATCGGAGAGTAGGATTATTTTTACTCCTCAGTCCCTTCGTCGCTCTAGTGAGGCATCCTGACGTAGAGTTTTGACTCTTCTCTTATCAAATTTCACTAATTTTTTTTAGGATCACGCGGGTATCTTGGAATCGTTCCGATGGTTTTGTGACAAGAACATTGTTCTTGGTGCCTCCTGACATTTAGGGGCTGTGGCAGTGTCCCGGGGAGTTGAGCTCCGAGGTGTTGTCGTCACAATTTATCGTTGCAGTTCCGGAATACCTGAGTTCGCCGACGTCGAAAATCTCTGTTATGCAGTTGTTGGTGAGATAACCTAGACGCCTCCCAGTACTGGGGCGGGAGTTTGGGAGTATTGCCATAATCGTATAACGGATGCTTTTCGAAGGTTGAGGTAAATGTTTTCCAAAGATTTCTTGGTAATGTGTTGAAGGATGGATAAAACTGGATGTAGGATTTGCTAGTTTTGGGTGAGATATTATGCTTCCCCTGTATCCCGAACACTTGATTGCATAACCGGAAAATTTCGGGAGTTTATAAGTGGGAATTCAAGTAGATCTAAGGATATCTTTCCGACAGATGTATGATATGAAATTGGGGTTCGACGTCTAGTGGTCCACCTATCCACGGTCGGTTTTATAGTGGTCTCATTGTGTCTTAAAGAGTCCTTGGCTATGCTGACTCGGGGATGCTTCATATGTCATGTGCACTACCTTGTACATGATGGTGCTGTACGATCGAGCCCGTGTAGGCCCCACCACAAAAACTTCGGACGAAATCTCTATCATATGTTTGTTCCGGCTTATTCTGCAAGCCAATCCTTTGTTTTTGTTTTGGTTTGTGGTATTCGAGTTGCTTCAATGTCAAGTGTTGATTCCATACCTTTCCGAAGCGGTGTTCTCATACTCCTATGTGAATACAAATCCTTCATGATAATCGAGATTGTCATGTCAATCCTTCTCAACAGGTGTGTTTTCTCTTCAAGCGGATCCGTTCATTTTCAACATCCGCAAGATCAACTCAGTTTTCGTCAACGATGTTTGTTTCATCCGTCTACAAGTTGCCTTTGTTTTTCCCCCCCCCCCCCCCTTTTTTTTTCAAGGACTCATATATCTTAAATCAAGTATCATGTTATTGATGAGAAGTATCTCCATTCTTTTCCGTCAATGTTCTTAACCGGTGGTTCTCATGAAGATGCTCTACAAACTCATCATTCTTCGTTCTTTTTCTTCTCCGGTGGATGCAATTCAAGCTTTGGTGTTGCTCATATCCATTTTTCCTTGTGTCAAATGCCTTCTCATGCCGGTGCACCTCTTAATAATCCACTTCTCGCTATTCAATTGTTCCGGAGTACTCAAGATATCTCGAAGATTCGTGTTTCCACTCTGCATTAGTTCATCCTATTTCGAGGTTGTTATCTCATTCAAGCTATTTTATCCAACCGGTGCTATCTCCTTTTCAAGTAATCGTTCAACGTTTTTCCTTTTGAGTGGGCCCTAGCCCACAAGTCTTTTCCCAGGATCTTACCTGACTCTTCTAATTTTTCTGGAGCTATCCTAAATTCTTTTCAAAGTTTGATGGAAGAATGAATTTTTCATCAGTCAAATGTTGTTTCTCCAAGATCTGTCAAATTCTTTTCACCGTTGGCTCAACCTTTCTATTCGTCATCCCGGAGTATCTCAACAATTCTTGGTGGTGTTTCTCATCGTCATTCTCTGCATTTGAAGACCGAAGAAGATTTTTCTCTCAATCTTGCTCCATTCTCTTCAAGATTCATGGCTCAAGCTTCGTGCCATCCTCTCATAATTATTTCCGATTGTGAGAATTCTTTTCTCTCATCCGGAGCATTTCAGGAGTCTTTTCAGTTTGATTCTCCGGAGGCCATCATTTCAGGATTATTCAGTCCAACTTTCAGCTATCATTCTCTAAATCATACCGGTGCATCATTCAACTATTCTCTTATCAGCTCATGATCTCTTCGTTCTCATGTATCTAAATTCTCTCAAGCATCTTCGTTCATTTGGTAATTCTTCCCGGTGTTTTCCTTATCTTTCCTTTGCTCATTTTCATTTCTTTCGGTGGTTTGCTCATGATTCTATTCCATGGTTATCATATAAATTCATTCGTTGTTCCAATCCTACTGGTGGTTCGTTGAAGACCTTCTCAAGTTGGCGCTATATCTATCTTAATTCTTTCTACGAGAATAAGTAGTATGCCAAATCCGTTGCTTGTCATCAATTTAAATTGATGAAGGATAAGCATAATGTAATTCTTATTCTTGTTTCATCCAAATGATTCAATTCTTTATTTTGGAGGTTCATCAAAATTCTTGATTTCGTGTGTTCATCTTTCTTTTCCGGAGTTCCAGGTCTTCTGCATTATCTCGTCGCGAAGCTCCATCTAAATCATCGCAAGGTTTCCCCTTGTGTTTTCAACTTCTCTTCATTTTTGTTATCCTTTTGTTTACCGGAGTTATTCATGGATGCTCTACTTGAAGGTTCATCAAGGATTTAATTCCTTCTCGAAGTGTTCATCGAGATTCTTTTCAAAGGAGCGCAAGCATTCTTCATCTTGCATTCCGGAGTGCAATTCTTTCTTCTGTATCATTGGAGGTGGTATTATGTCATTCTTGAAAATTTGAGTTCATGTCTCATGATTCACAAGTTATCAAGAATGAGGTAGTTTAAATCCATCAATCTCGTCATTGGAGTTATCTTGGGTTATATTTCACCTAAAGCTTTCCCTAAGGATTGTTGCTATTTATGGTGCTTATAAATGACCCAAGTTCTTCATTTATCTTCCGGGTGAAATAAGTTTCTCGTCTCCTTGTTGATATCAATCCAATCTTGTTTTCGTTAGTGGCAGAATTTCACCTTAAGTTTTGAGATGTTTTCCATAAGCCCAATACAAGTTTATTCTTTTCGTTGTGGTTTTCCAACAACTCCGTGATAACCTTCTTGGAAGGGTGCTTTCCAAGCTCAATTGTGGCAGAAGCTGGCATTTTCTTCTCCATTCTTTCATTCCAATGATCTATCTTCTATTCTTTCTTCCGGAGGTTTTGTGATGTTGCTCTCTTCACTCTTCATCTCGAATTGTGAGGATCATGTTCTTTCCTTTTGCTTATCCATTTAACTGGAGTGTCGTGTTTTCATTCGAGCTCTCTCATCTCATCAAGTTTTTCCTCCCTTCTCAACCGGAGTGCTGTCTGAAATCTTTCTTACCCCTTGTGCCATTCTTTCAATAGTTCCGGAGATAGTGTGTTGTTGATTTCATCAAGTATCCTCTCATCTTATCTAGCTCATATTCAATTCCTTTCATTTACAGTCGGAGTGCTGTCCAAATTATATCAGTCTTATTCCTTCTCTATCTTGTTTTAACCAGAGTGCTGTGTCTATCATTCCTCTTCTAACCAGAGTCTCATCCAAGTGCTTTCTTATTGCAAAGAACATATTCTTTACCTTCCATTTCCAACCGGAGTGTTTCCATAATTGATTTTTATCATTCCTTGTACATCTCATGTCAACCGAGGTGCTTGCATCTTCTTCTTGTCCATTGTAACTTTTTCTTATGTCTTTCAACCCACAAGGTTCTAGTAATGTTCCTTGTTCCTCTTTTCTAGTGGAGTGTTTTCAACTTTGTTCATCTTCATATATTATTTCTTTAAATTTGTTCAACCTATCAAGGTTCTTTGGTTTCACTCGTTTGTCAAAGAAGCAACTTTGTTTTACCTCTTCCACTTCCGTTTTCTATCAAGTGCCATCCTAGATCTCGGGACGAGATCCTCTCGTAGTGGTGGAGTGTTGTGACGCCCCGAGACCGATGTGCAGGGTTTCTTCCTGTTATTCGTTTTTGTTGCCTTGTCATTCGTTTGCGTGTTGCATTTTGCCATGTCATCATGTGCATTGCATCATCATGTTTTCAAAACTTGCATTCGTTCGGGTTCCCCCAGTTCCGTTCATTGTCCGATCTGAGCCAAGACACACTTGAACGCGCCCGCGGCACCTCCGAAATATTATTTTATAAGTAGCCGGAAAATGTTCTCGAAATGGGATGAAAGTTGACGTGTGGTGTTGTTATGTTGTCAGTAGACCGCTTGCCAAGTTTCATCACATTTGGAGATCGTTTGATGCCCCAACGGATAGCTATAGCGGCATATAGCTGGTCTTTCGTCGGACGTTTTCGGTCTCTGGAAACAGTCGTCGGGCCTCTCTCTCTCTTCTCTCCTCTTAGCTCGAGGCCTTCTTTCCACAGCCCACTAGCCCCTCCTAGGCCGCTTGTCTTATCGACCTCTCTCACACCCCCTCGTGTGCGTGTCCGAAACAACCCCGAACCCGAATCGGGCTGTCGTCACCATTGGATTCGCATCGTCCCCAAATGTCTACAAAACATCACCGTTTTCTTATTTGGACTTCCTAGTGTATTTTTCTTGACCGCTCGATTTTAATTGGAGGGACGGATTAGCCCCTAAACTCCACTCCTAGGCTATTTTGGACAAGCCCTAAAATATAGGGACTTGTCCCGTCGAGCCGCCGCCACCCACCTCGGGATACCTCCCGATCCACCTACCTCCTCCTCTGTTTCTGCATCTGACCAGCCCTCCCATGCCTCCACCTCGACCGCGGCCATCTTCCACTGCCTGAGCTCCTCCTCGTGCGCCCCCTCCTAGACCCTGCTACCGGACCCGGACCCGAATGCCCCTACGACCAAGCTCGCCGGGAGGCCACCAAGCCGCTGCCCCCTCCCTCGCTAGTCTCCCGCGCCGGAGAGCTCTATTTCCGCGTCGCTGCCGTCAAGCTCCGTCGGACTGGAGCAGCACCGGACCAGCAGGACTGTGGCCTTCCTCTCCCTCCTCCCCTCTGTTTTCCTCGTGCTCCCCGGCAACGCTCTCTCTCAGATTCTCTCATCCCTCTCGTTTCTCTTCACAGGGATCGATGCCATGGACGCCCATGATCTACCCCGAGACCACCACCGCCGCCGTTTCGCATTAGATCCGGCCGAGGACCGCCGGATCTCGCCGCCTCCGCCATGGATCACCCATCACCAGACCTCCTCCGCGCCGCCTTGCCTCGGTCGCGCTCCGTCCGTTGCGCCTTCGCCATGCCCCTGCTGCTTCGTCCATGCGAGGGAGACGCCCGCTCGTCCCTGCTTTGTTGACCACATCCAGCTGCTTCGATAGCGACCCCCCTAAGCCGGCCTTTTCCATCGCTAGCCCGCCAGGCCTGCATGCGCCTCCCCAAGGCCCAGTGCCAAGCCAGGGCCAGTCGGGCCAAATCCGCGCCGCCCTTGCTGGCCTCCTCTGCCCAGCCGACCTGGGCCTTGGCCCATGGGTGAGCAGCCCGTCCACCCCTTCTCCTGTACACTGTCGGCCCAGCCAGTTTCGGCTCGCATAGTTTTTTTTCCTGCGCTGCGATTTTCTCTATTTTCCAGCGAATTACTGTTTTACAGAAAGGTCCCAGAACTTCATGCATATAATAACTTAATAACTGTGTATCGGTTTAAAATGATTTATATATGAAACTTGTTTAGAATTTTGTCTAGATTCATAATATCCAACTTTCATCTATGTTTGAAATGTTTAAAATGATGTTTGCATTATTGTGCTCCTATGCCATGTTAAAATGCTTTAATTCATAACTAAATAACCGTAGCTCCAAACCTAACAAACTTTATATGTAAATGGGGTGGAAAAATGTCTAATTTAACATGGTGGCATCACTTTGCATGTTTAACAACCCTAAAATTGTGTTTAGGGAAGAACAGTACCAAACCTTAAAACATGCACATGGGGATTTACCGGAATTGTTGTTCGTTGTTTCCGGCCTCATTTAAACTTGCCTAGATAGGTAGTTTTGTTTTGCTTCACCCCTTGCCATGTTAATCAACATTTAATCTTGTTGGGTACATAAATGAGAGAGAACTAAATAACTTGAATGTGGTGTTTCGTCAATATGCAACGGAGTTGCATATTGAGCTCCACTTTATTTGTAGGATTGCTTGTGCACTTTGCCATGCCATGCATAGTTAAACCGGACATGCATCATACTCGGTTGTGCATCATGCCATGTTTATGTGGTGGTTGTTTACTATGTCGTTTGCTTCTTTCCGGTGATGCTTCTTCGGGTTAGTTCCGATAACGTCGCGTTCATGAGGATCCGTTCGACTACGTCCGGTTGTCTTCTTCATGGACCCGTTCTTCTTCCTTGCGGGACCAGACCAGCAGGACATTGGCCTTCCTCTCCCTCCTCCCCTCTGTTTTCCTCGTGCTCCCCGGCAACACTCTCTCTCAGATTCTCTCATCCCTCTCGTTTCTCTTCGCAGGGATCGACGCCATGGACGCCCATGATCTACCCCGAGACCACCACCACTACCGTTTCGCGTCAGATCCGACCGAGGACCGCCGGATCTCGCCGCCTCCGCCATGGATCACCCATCCCCAGACCTCCTCCACGCTGCCTTGCCTCAGCCGCGCCCCGTCCGTCGCGCCTTCGCCATGCCCCTGCTGCTTCGTCCACGCGAGGGAGACGCCCGCTCATCCCTGCTTCGTTGACCGCGTCCAGCTGCTTTGATAGCGACCCCCCCGAGCCGGCCTTTTCCACCGCTAGCCCGCCAGGCCTGCATGCGCCTCCCCAAGGCCCAGCGCCACGCCAGGCCCGGTCGGGCCAGATCCGTGCCACCCTTGCTAGCCTCCTCTGCCCAGCCGACCTGGGACTTGGCCCATTTGTGAGCAGCCCGTCCACCCCTTCTCCTGTACACCGTCGGCCCAGCCAGCTTCGACCCGCGTAGTTTTTTTCCCTGCGCTGCGATTTTCTCTATTTTCCAGTGAATTATTGTTTTACAGAAAGGTCCCTAAACTTCATGCATATAATAACTTAATAACCGTGCATCGGTTTAAAATGGTTTATATATGAACTTGTTTAGAATTTTGTCTAGATTCATAATATCCAACTTTCATCTATGCTTGAAATGTTTAAAATGATGTTTGCATTATTTTGCTCCTATGCCATGTTAAAATGCTTTAATTCATAACTAAATAACCGTAGCTCCAAACCTAACAAACTTTATATGTAAATGGGGTGGAAAAATGTCTAGTTTAACATGGTGGCATCACTTTGCATGTTTAACAACCCTAAAATTGTGTTTAGGGCAGAACAGTACCAAACCTTAAAACATGCACATGGGGATTTACCGGAATTGTTGTTCGTTGTTTTCGGCCTCATTTAAACTTTCCTAGATAGGTAGTTTTGTTTTGCTTCACCCCTTGCCATGTTAATAAACATTTAATATTGTTGGGTTCATAAACGAGAGAGAACTAAATAACTTGAATGTGGTGTTTCGTCAATATGCAACGGAGTTGCATATTGAGCTCCACTTAATTTGTAGGATTGCTTGTGCACTTTGCCATGCCATGCATATTTAAACCGGACATGCATCATACTTGGTTGTGCATCATGCCATGTTTATGTGGTGGTTGTTTACTATGTTGTTTGCTTCTTTCCGGTGATGCTTCTTCGGGTTAGTTCCGATAACGTCGCGTTCGTGAGGATCCGTTCGACTACGTCCGGTTGTCTTCTTCATGGACCCGTTCTTCTTCCTTGCGGGATCTCAAGCAAGATGACCATACCCTCGAAATCACTTCTATCTTTGCTTGCTAGTCGCTCGCTCTATTGCTCTGCCTATGCCGCGATACCTACCACTTGCTATGTCATGCCTCCCATATTGCCATGTCAAACCTCTAACCCACCTTGTCCTAGCAAACCGTTGTTTGGCTATGTTACCGCTTTGCTCAGCCCCTGTTATAGCGTTGTTAGTTGTAGGTGAAGATTGGAGTTTGTTCCTTGTTGGAACATGGATATTTGTTGGGATATAACAATATCTCTTATTTAATTAATGCATCTATATACTTGGTAAAGGGTGGAAGGCTCGGCCTTATGCCTGGTGTCTTGTTCCACTCTTGCCGCCCTAGTTTCCGTCATACCGGTGTTATGTTCCTTGATTTTGCGTTTGTTACGCGGTTGGGTTATAATGGGAACCCCTTGACAGTTCGCCTTGAATAAAACTCCTCTAGCAAGGCCCAACATTGGTTTTACCATTTGCCACCTAGCCTTTTTTCCCTTGGGTTCTGCAGACTCAAGGGTCATCTTTATTTTAAACCCCCGGGCCAATGCTCCTTTGAGTGTTGGTCCAACCTGTCAGCTGCCGGTGGCCACCAGGGTGGGCTGGCCTACCGGAACCTTGTACAATCCGGTGTGCCCTGAGAACGAGAAAGGTGCAGCTCCTATCGGGATTTGTCGGCACATTCGGGTGGCTTTGCTGGTCTTGTTTTACCATTGTCGAGATGTCTTGTAACTGGGATTCCGACTCTGATGGGTCCGTCCTGGGAGAAGGAATATCCTTCGTTGACCGTGAGAGCTTGTGATGGGCTAAGTTGGGACACCCCTACAGGTATTTGAACTTTCGAAAGTCGTGCCCGCGGTTATGGGCAGATGGGAATTTGTTAATGTCCGGTTGTAGAAAACTTGAAACTTAACTTAATTAAAATGCATCAACCGCGTGTGTAGCCGTGATGGTCTCTTCTCAGCGGGGTCCGAGAAGTGAACACGGTGTTGGGGTTATGCTTGAACGTAAGTAGTTTCAGGGTCACTTCTTGATCATATATTCTCGAATGTGCTTTGCCTTCTCTTCTCGCTCTCTTTTGCGTATGTTAGCCACCATATATGCTAGCGCTTGCTGCAGCTCCACTCCATACCTTTTCCCTACCCATAAGCTTAAATAGTCTTGATCGCGAGGGTGTGAGATTGCTGAGTCCCCGTGACTCACAGTTTACTTCCAAAACCAGTTTGCAGGTGCCGATGATACCGTGCAGGTGACGCAACCGAGCTCAAGGAGGAGCTCGATGAAGATCGTGTTCGTTGTGTTGTTTCGTTTCCAGTTGATCAGTAGTGGAGCCTAGTCGGGGCGATCGGGGATCTTTTGCATTAGGGGTAGTCTTCTTTTATTTTGGTTCCGTAGTCGGACCTTGATTGTATCTGGTTGATGTAATGCTATATTTTTGTATTGTGTGAAGTGGCGATTGTAAGCCAACTCTGTACCTCTTTCTTATTCGGTACATGGGATGTGTAAAGATTACCCCTCTTGCGACATGCCTACAATGCGGTTATGCCTCTAAGTCATGCTCCGAAATGTGGGAGATACAGCCGCATCCTGGGTTTTACAAGTTGGTAATCAGAGCCTTCCCCGACTTCGGAGCATGGCGTTGTTGAGTCTAGAAAAATGTTTTGAGTCTTTTAGGATTATATATATCGGAGAGTAGGATTCTTTTTACTCCTCAGTCCCTTCGTCACTCTGGTGAGGCATCCTGACGTAGAGTTTTGACTCTTCTCTTCTCAAATTTCACTAAATTTTTTTTAGGATCAAGTGGGTATCTTGGAATCATTCCGATGGTTTTGTGATGAGAACATTGTTTTTGGTGCCTCCTGACATTTAGGGGTTGTGGCAGTGTGCCGGGGAGTTGAGCTCCGAGGTGTTGTCGTCACAATTTTGTCGTTGCAGTTCTGGAATACCTGAGTTTGCCGACATCGAAAATCTCTTTTATGCAGTTGTTGGTGAGATAACCTCAACGCCACCCAGTACTGGGGCGGGAGTTCGGCAGTATTGCCTTAACTCATATAACGGATGCTTTTCAAAGGTTGAGGTAAATGATTTCTGAAGATTTCTTGGTTATGTGTTGAAGGATGGATACAACTGGATGTAGGATTTTCTAGTTTTGGGTGAGATATTATGCTTCCCCTGCATCCCAAACACCTGATTGCATAACCGAAATTTTTTGGGAGTTTATAAGTGGGAATTCAAGTAGATCTTAGGATATCTTTCCGACAGCTGTATGATGTGAAATTGGGGTTCAACGTCTAGTGGTCCGCCTATCCACGGTTGGTTTTACAGTGGTCTCGTTGTGTCTTAAAGAGTCCTTGGCTATGCTAACTCGGGGACGCTTCGTATGTCATGTGCACTGCCTTGTACATGATGGTGCTGTACGATCGAGCCCGTGTAGGCCCCTGTAAGTGCATCTAGTGCCACCCCTAGTTGGTTTTGGAGTATTGACGACAAACCTAGTTGAGGGACTAATGTGTTTGTGAGAATTGCAGGATAACACAGGTAGAAGTCCCTCATTGATTCGGTTTTACTACCAGAGATGACCCCTAAAAATGTATGAAGACATTGAAGCCAAAGGTGGTATATGAAGATATTCACATTGAAGACTATGACAAAATAAGACACGTTATGAAGCCTATGGAGCTCGAAGACTTAGATCTTTCGTAGTTCTTTTTCTTTTGTGTTGAGTCATAGGAACCACCGTACTGTTAAGTGGGGTCCAGGAGAACCAGTCAGAATGACTGAAGTGATGCCTAAACCAAAAACCTATGTCTTCGAGTGAAGACAATGAGAGCGAATCTTGTCCAGAGCCGGACAAGTCAGCTTTGCTTGTAGCCCAAGTAAAGTTGCCGTGAGAGTTTGAAATCTGACCGTTGAGACACGTGTCAGTTCCTTAGTGACCCAGGGTCATTTCGGACAAATCAGGTCGGGTTGCCAAGTGGCTATAAATAGCCCAGCCCCTACAACCATAAACGGTTGGCTGCTCAGATTTCAGTGCACGGCTTTTGTCGTTTGAGAGAAACCCACCTCGAAGCCTTTGAGAGAAAATTCCTAGCGAGGAGAAAAGCCCTAACCACCCAGAGCCAGAGAACATTGGGCATCACTTAAGTCTTCTTGTCTGTGTGATCTGAAGACTTATTACACTTGAGGACTGTGAATCCTCCAGACGGTTAGGCATCGCGTTCAGAGCATCCAAGAGACATTGTGGATTGCCAGTGAACAAAGTCTGTGAAGATTTGGGAGTCTACCTTCAAGACTTACCAGAGTGATTGGGTGAGGACTATGTGACCTTAGCTCAAGGAGAATACGGTGAGGACTTGGTGTCCTGAGCTGCGTGTTCAGGACTGGGTGTCCGGGACTGTGTGTCCTAAGGTTTAAATACCTAGCCGCTCCAACCAGACGTACAGTTGTCACAGCAACTGGAACTGGTCCAACACATCATTGTCTTCAACGAGTCACCGGTTTCATCTTCACTTCCTTTTTCTTACTGTTACTCATTGTGAAGCCATTGCATGCTTGCTCTATCTTTTGTCTTCACAACGTGAATGTATGATCTGTTTGGCTTCATAACTTCTTCCTACCTGATCCTTATTACAATTCAGCTGTTTGTCTTTGTGCTTTCACTCTATTGAATACTTGACCATGGCTTGCCTAGTGTAATCTAACTTCCACTGCATAGTAATAGGCAAAATCTTCGTTGTTTGTCTTCATAACTCCCACGTTTTGAAGACTTTCATAAAAATCGCCTATTCACCCCCCCTCTAGTCGATATAACGCACTTTCAATTGGTATCAGAGCAAGGTGCTCCCTTGTTCTGTGTGATTCGGTTTAACCACCTAGAGTTTTAGCTATGTCGACTGCAGGGATAATCAAAGTCTCCGCTGCGTGCCCCGTCTTTGATGGAACTGAATATCCCTACTGGAAGAATAAGATGCGCATGCATCTTGAAGCCATTGACGTCGACCTATGGTATGTCGTCGAGAACGGCGTTCCCAAGGCTGGAGAAGGTGTCACTGCTGCTGATGTCAAGAAGTTCACTCAACTGGACTCTACTGCCAAAAATATCATCTGTGGTCATCTGACAAAAGGACAGTATGGCCGTGTGAGTGCCTTGAAGACATCCAAGCTGGTCTGGGACTGGCTCTCTAAGGTCAATGAAGGCATCTCAACCCAGAGAGATCAGAGAATCAGTGTTCTTCGCAACCTCTTCAACCGCTTCAAGTGAAATGACAATGAGAATGTCCAGCACACATTTGACCGGCTCACTGACATCACAAATGAGCTTCAAGCCCTCGGCGCCACTGAGATCACCAAACATGAAATCGTCAAGACGCTGCTGAGATCACTTGATAGTTCGTTTGACATCCTAGCCCTGATGATTCAAGAACGTCCTGATTTCAAGACACTCGATCCGTCTGACATACTTGAGAGGCTCAACACACATGAGTTTCAGCTTTCTGAGAAAAGAGATATCTACGGTCCAAACTATGGGCGAACTCGTGCCTTGAAGGCAAAAGCTGTTTCCTCATCTGAAGAAGAATCTGACAGCAGTTCTGATGATCCTGAAGACATTGGAAGGGAACTTGCAATGCTAGTGAAGAAGTTCCAAAAATTCACCAAGAAGAAAGGCTTCAGAAAATCTTCATGATCAAGCTCAAGGAATGATGAAGCTTCTGCTCATGACTACAAGAAGAAAACATGTCACAAGTGCAACAAAACTGGACACTTCATCTCTGAGTGTCCACAGTGGGACAATGAAAACAGAAGGAAGAAGAAGAGCAAGGAATATGATTCTGACGACAAGAAGAAGAAGAAATACTCAAAGTCTTCTTCCAAGTCTTCCTCAAAGTCTTCATCACACAAGAAGAGCTCATCTGGCAAGGCACGTGCGTTTGTTGGCAAGGAAATGGATTCAGAGGAGGAGTCCGCTTCTGAGGAGGCAGAGGTGGAATCTGAGGAGGAGTCTGATTCTGGCATTGCGAGTCTGCCTACAGCATACGTCGCCAAGTCCATCTTCAACACTGAAGAGAATGACTTCATCACCGACACTGATGCAAATGACAAGAACGACTCCACTCCTACCTACTGCTTCATGGCACGCGGTGCCAAGGTAAACACACGCACTACTCGCTATCAAACATCTAGTGACGATGACTCTGACTGTGATTCAAAACCCAGCTACAAAACACTTGCTAAAATTGCAACTGAACAACAGAAAGCTATGGAACATATTCAAAAACTATTAGACAAAAGCGATGATCTGTTGGGTGCTGAAATGACTCGATCTGAATCCTTAATTGAAGACATAAAAAATCTTCACGTTAAGTATCAGGAACTTGAAGATCGTCTTGATACTCTCTCAACAACTCATGAAAAGCTTTCCTATGATTACCTTCAAAGGAAGCAAGAACTTGAGAAATTGAGAGCGGCTCATGAAGATCTTCAAAAGGAAAACGAATCACTTCGCGCCGAACAGATCAGTTCCGCTCAGGAAGGATTTGAACCACCATGTCTTAAATGCATTGAGCGTGATAATGCCACTTTTGTTGCTAAATGTTCCACTGCTACTGCTGTTGCAATATCTTCAACTGTTGATGTGGTAACTAATCCCTCTGCTGAGGATACCACTGCTATTGCTGATGAGAATGCTAGGTTGAAGACATTGCTTGAAACAGGGATGTACAAAAGTCTTAAAGGACATCAGACATTATGTGATGTCCTCAAGAAGCAGTTTCTGAACCGAAACCCTAGGAAAGAGGGTGTTGGGTTCGTAAGGAAAATAAATGCAGATGGCTCTTACTGGAAACCTGAGCAGTACCCCAAAACAACATGGGTTGCTGCAAAGGAACCTTCAGCAGATCCATCCAATTTATCTGGCTTCACATGTGCTAACCCCATTATTATTGATGAATCCTTTGATGCAAACTATAAACTGTTTAAGAATCAGAATGGTGAAGTGTTTGCCAGGTACATTGGTACTAACTGCAGGAATGGACCGCCTATGAAGAAGATCTGGGTTCCGAAAAAGTGTCTGGAAGATCTTCCTGTGAATGTCTTCATGACACCTCACTTGAAGAAGGCAAACCTCAGATCAAAGACTTCATACAGTCCAAAGGCTTCATACAAACAGAGGACTCACCTGAGTCACACTAACGCAAATGTTTTGCAGGGAAACCATACTCAGGCATATGAATATGAGAGCGGCTCATCGAACCGTCATGTTCATATGGCCAAAAATTATTCTGCTTATTCCTATGAATATTATTGTCCACCTGCAAGACTATTTGCTAAGGCTTCAAAGCCAAAATTCTCAGATGCTGCACTTAGACTTATTGCTTCTAAGCCACCCTTGAAGATGTGGGTGGTTAAGAAAGCTTAACTCTCTTTTGCAGGGAAAGGTCTCATGCAGAAAAACAAAATCTTCTGATGCTATTGCTGGGGACCTTAAAAATCTTGTAGGGCGCAAGATAAAATGCCCGAATGGCATCATTATGTACTTCGTTCCTGAATCACATGCTACTCTCCCTATTAGTCCTAATTTGGATCTAAGTTTTCATAACCCACTGGTTCGTCAAATGTTTTTGCTTCACAATTCTCTTCATGAAGCCTATCCCCCTAACTGCACTGTAGGGTACGACACTAGCGTCTTCAAAGTCTTCGGAATGGATTATTGATAGTGGGTGTACAAATCACATGACTGGCAAAAGAAGCCTTCTTATGGACTCAACCTTACGTCCATCCGACAAGAGCCACATCACATTTGCTGACACTGGTAAAAGTAAGGTATTGGGTCTAGGTAGAGTTGCAATCTCAAAGGATCAACACATGGATAAAGTCATGCTTGTTGAATCCCTTGGCTTCAACTTAATGTCTGTCTCAATGCTTTGCGATTTGAACATGATCGTAATGTTTGGAAAATATCGTTGCCTAGTACTAATGGAATCTGACAAGTCTCTAGTTTTTGAAGGGTATCGAAAAGATGATCTGTACGTGGTAGATTTCTCAGCAGGACCACAACTTGCAGTATATCTTCTTACAAAAGCTTCAGAATGCTGGCTTTGGCATCGGAGGCTTGGGCATGCTGGCATGAGGAACCTCCACACCCTTGCGAAGAAGAAGCATGTCATAGGCATCGAGGGTGTCAAGTTCAAGAAAGATCACTTATGCGGTGCCTGTGAAGCAGGGAAGATGACAAGGGCAAAACATCCTTCGAAGACAATCATGACTACTACTCAACCCTTCGAACTGCTCCACATGGATCTTTTCGGCCCACTCACTACTCAACTTTTACTACTACTACTACTTGCCTCTATGGTTTCGTCATTGTTGAT
This sequence comes from Triticum urartu, assembly GCF_003073215.2. NCBI lineage: Eukaryota > Viridiplantae > Streptophyta > Magnoliopsida > Poales > Poaceae > Triticum > Triticum urartu. Next base: position 243,671,523 of record NC_053022.1, on the reverse strand, counting down.
GATTACTCTAGATATACTTGGGTGCACATAATCCTTTACAAGACTGAAGTGCAGGATGTCTTCAGACGCTTCGCCAATCGTGCTATGAACAATTTTGGCGCCAAGATAAAACACATCAGAAGTGACAATGGCACTGAATTCAAGAACACTGGCCTTGATACATATCTTGATACCTTGGGCATCACACATGAATTCTCAGCTCCGTACACGCCACGGCAGAATGGCGTCGTCGAACGCAAGAACAGAACACTCATTGAGATGGCCAGAACAATGCTAGATGAATACAAGACTCCAAGAAAATTCTGGACTGAAGCCATTGACACTGCATGCCATACAATCAATCGTGTTTATCTTCACAAGCTTCTGAACAAGACATCTTATGAACTCCTAACAGGTAAGAAGCCAAATGTCAGCTACTTCAGAGTATTTGGCGCAAGGTGCTGGATCAAGGACCCACACCACACCTCAAAGTTTGCACCAAAAGCACATGAGGGCTTTATGCTTGGATACGGAAAGGATTCGCACTCCTACAGAGTCTTCAATCTCTTTCATTACAAAGTGATTGAAACAGTGGATGTGCGGTTCGATGAGACAAATGGTTCATAAAGAGAGCAACTGCCAAATGTGCTAGATGAGATTCCAGCTAGTGAATCAATCAAGCTAATGGGAACTGGAGAGATTATACCTTATGAAGCTAATCCTGAAGAAGAACTTATCATCTGAGCACATGATCAACATGAAGACAATGCTCAGCCTGAAGACATTCCTCCCAACAACAACACAGATCAGCAAGAGCAAAGTCTTCGCCCTGTACATCCTCGTGTTGCCAATGAAGTGCAGATTGACAGAATAATTGACAGCATCAATGCACCTGGTCCACTCGCTCGTTCAAGGGCAACTCAGCTAGCTAATTTCTGTGGGCACTTCGCATTCGTCTCAATATCAGAACCCAAGAAAGTTGAAGAAGCCTTCATGGAACCTGAATGGATTCAAGCTATGCAAGAAGAGCTTCAACAGTTTGAGCTGAATAATGTATGGGAACTGGTTAAGCTTCCTGATCCACGGAAGCACAACATAATAGGCACCAAATGGATATACCGCAACAAACAAGATGAGCATGGTCAAGTTGTCAGAAACAAAGCTCGTCTCGTTGCTCAAGGATATACTCAAGTGGAAGGCATTGACTTCGATGAAACATTTGCTCCCGTGGCTAGGCTTGAAGCCATACGCATTCTGCTGGCCTATGCAAATCATCATAACATACTTCTATATCAAATGGATGTGAAAAGTGCCTTTCTCAATGGCAAGATTGAAGAAGAAGTGTATGTTGCACAACCGCCTGGCTTTGAAAATCCAAAACATCCTGACATGGTATACAAGCTCAACAAGGCACTGTATGGCCTCAAACAAGCCCCTAGGGCCTGGTATGACACACTCAAATACTTCCTGAAGAGCAAAGGCTTCATACCTGGTTCCCTAGATCCCACTCTTTTCATGAAGACATATGATGGTGAACTGTTTGTGTGCCAAATATATGTGGATGACATTATCTTCGGCTGCACCAATCAGAAGTACAGTGAAGAGTTTGGATATATGATGCAAGAGCAATATCAGATGTCCATGATGGGGGAGCTGAAGTTCTTCCTTGGTCTTCAAATATGACAACAACGCAATGGCATCTTCATTTCTCAAGAGAAGTATCTCAAAGATTGCCTGAAGAAGTTCGGTATGCAAGACTGCAAAGGCTTCACAACACCAATGCCAGCCAAACATCATCTAGGTCCTGACGACAATGGTAAAGAGTTCGATCAAAAGGTATACCGCTCCATGATTGGTTCGTTGCTTTATTTATGTGCATCTAGGCCAGATATTATGCTTAGTGTTTGCATGTGTGCTCGATTTCAAGCGGCACCAAAGGAGTCGCATCACTTAGCTGTGAAGCGAATTCTTCGATATTTGGCTCACACCCCAACTCTAGGATTATGGTATCCAAAGGGCTCAGAGTTTGATTTGGTTGGATTTTCGGATGCTGATTATGCTGGTGACAAAGTTGATCGCAAGTCTACATCAGGCACATGTCACTTTCTGGGACGATCACTTGTATGTTGGTCCTCAAAGAAGCAGAACTGTGTATCTCTCTCCACTGCTGAATCTGAATACATTGCTCCTGGATCTTGCTGCGCTCAGCTTCTGTGGATGAAGCAAACACTCAAGGATTATGGCATTCATCTGAAGCAAGTACCACTTTACTGCGACAACGAAAGTGCCATCAAGATTGCCAACAACCCAGTTCCGCACTCGAAGACAAAGCACATTGAAATTCGTCATCACTTTCTCAGAGATCATGTTGTGAAGGAAGACATTGATATCATACACGTCAACACTGAAGAACAATTGGCAGATATCTTCACCAAGCCCTTGGATGAGAAGAGGTTTTGCAAGTTACGGTGTGAGCTAAATATCCTGGAATCCTCAAATGTCCTGTGATCAGGCACACATCCTAACCCTTATGCATATTGATGACTTAGATGTGCAACACACGAAGTGAAGTATATCTTCAAATCAATGAAGACATACATTCTAAGTGTGAATACATTAATGTGGAATTTGACTTCAGAGCGCCATGATAATTGTGCGCCGTGTCTGGGTTTAATACTTCCTATACGGTGGGTAACGCCACCACCAAATGTTCTGTTTTGAAGTGTTTCACTCATGGCGTTACCTTGCAATATCTTCACATTTGGTTTGGCTTCGAACTCAACATATTTTCATGATTATCTTCACTATTTTGACTACAGATATATATATATATATGCTAGTGTTCTGTCCTCTACAGCATTCACTTATAGCTATGTCTTCTTGGTTGAATCTTTCTGAACTAAGTCAATGTGATCGGACCCCAACATCTCTATGCTTTCTATCTCTAACTCTATCTCTCCAAGTCATATGCATTCTATTGAAACTGTCGAATGTCTTCACTGCGTCCTTGTCAGCAGAAGATATAGAGACAACCATAAAGTCCGTTTTCAATGCTCATTCCTCCACATAAAATCCAGAGAAGCAGGAACGACCGCCAAACAATCCAGGCGTGCGTGGGACGTGGAACAAACCCCAAACTTCCGCAAACAGGCCACGCGTTCCTCAGATGCGAATCACCAGGGGCACCTATGTAATAGCACAGTGCCGCCCCTGTGCCTATAAATTCACACTTACCGCGGTCATTATCTCCTTCTTCCACCCTCGCACGAACCCTAGCGCCACCGCTAGCTCTCGACGACGCCGGCGACGAAGCGCTTCGCTGCCGCAACCTCTTCGACGCCGTCCTCACACCGACCGCGGACATCGTTCTCTCCGCCGTCGCCGTAGGTGTCTTCCGTCGCCAAGTTAGGGCACGGAGGACTGAACTGCTCGGCATCATCTCCCACTTCCGTCTAGCAGTTCCAAGTGTGGTAAATAAAACTTCTTTTTACAGCCCCTTTTGATCTCATGGTTCTGTCACTTTCTACCATAAGAAGTTTATCTTCACACAAGTTAGATCTCTCAGTCTGCATCTCATAACATGCCTAGTATATTCACTTGTGCTTCATGAAGTAGTTAGATTCCTCACTTGTACTGATCTGTGGGTTCGTACAAATCTGGAACCAACTTCTTATCTATGAGTGAATGTCTTCGCACGATGAGGTCAATGTCTTCTAAACTGATTAATCTTCAAAACCTTCTGAGAATGCATATGACCTCTTCCCCTTCCCTCGCACCTTAATGCTGTCACAGGTACATGTCCGTGGGAGAATCCTTCGGTTCTCATAGTCTGCATTCATTTGCAAAATTTCTACAGCATCACATAAATCTCCTGAAGCCAGTTCCTGTTGGTCCAGCAAAAGAAAGCCTTTGAAGCCTTTGAAAGTTTTGAAGCCTTTCAACTTAAAGTATATGGCTTTAGAAGCAGCAGCAAGGAAGGGGGGCAGACAGCGACGTGAAGGAACTTCCAAAGATCTGCCAGAAGACCTGGCAGAAATGTATAAAACAGATCCTGAAGAGAATTATGGGCAGCGCAAGACCCGAATCCAATGGATTCGACGCTATTGGGCAGAACAATGGTTCAAATACCGCTTCGTCACCCAGGAGTATGCTGAGAAAAGTGCCATCAAGAGACCATGGGGGGACATCCTCTACAAGAATCTCATACCCAGGAACAGAGATGAAGCCATTGCTCAAGGCTTCTACCCATGCATGGTCCGAGGACCACAGCCTGATGATGCGCATCCGTCGTCACTCCTCTGGTGTCGTGACGACAATCTGTTCAAGCGCAACTTCCAGTTTGCCCAACAATCAGTGAAGCAGAACAAGAAGAAATTTGGGTTAGACTTCAACCCTGGTCCCTCAGCACCAAGGGCAGATGGCACACGCTACGCAGAACCCAATATCATCGGTCCGTATGCCAATCTTGAGGGCCTCATCACCCGCATCTTAGTCCAAGGGACTGCCATGAATGACCCTCCAGCTGATTCTGAGTCTGATGAAGCTCCTGCTGTACCGAAGCCAAAGCAGTCAAAGAAGCCAAAAGCTTCAAAGCCAGCCCCTTCATCAAAAATCTCAAGGGCGAAGCCATTGGCAACTGCACCTCCTGAAGACAGTGTGCAGTCTGAAGACGTATCCCGCGTCTCCAAGCCCCAGAAGGCCAAGGTGCCTCAGCCACACACCGGCAAAGAGCTCACAGCTGCTGCCATTCTGCGCAGCAAAGCCATTGATCTGTCAAGTGATGAAGATCTTGGAGATGACGCTCTAGAGAAGCTCATCAAGAGCAAAGAAGAAGCTGAAATCTTCAACAATTTGCCTCTCTTTGATGTCGCCATCATCCACAACTTCATCGAAGAATGGTTTACCACACCAAACATCAGCTTCGAAGATCTGCAGCTGCCTGTTGGCCTCAGCGTCGCCTTCCAAGGCGCAATTGCTTCAGAACTTGCCATTGCCCAGTGCATTGTTGAACTGAAGCAGAAAATTGATCATGAAAAGGCTCAGTTCAAGAAGAATATGGCCAAGCTCAGCGTGCAAGAAGTGAAGAGCTTCAAAACCATGTTGAATGAGCTCAAGGAAAATTTTCTGAAGAAGCGTGCAGAAGCTCAGGGCTCACGTGAGCGGATGAAGTCTCTGGCTGAAAGATGTGTACAAGCCTACAATGAGGCTGAGAAGCGCAAGGCACTTGGGCGTCCTGGCATCGACCCCAAGATGGCCGCGAAGAAGAAGAAGCCTGCTATGGCTGAACCAGAGGCACCTAGGTAAGAAGCAGTTCCAATTGTCTTCCCAACTGCAACGACTGGCTCGAAGACAAAGAGCCGGTCAACAGCTTCAGAGCTCAAGAAGACAAGGCTGAAGCCAGGAAGAGGAAAAGCTCTGAAGCCTCTCCTACTGCCCCCAGCAAGAAGAAGTGAAAGATCAAGAAATCTCGGACTGCTCCGACAGAGCCCTTGATAGTTGAACCTATCTCTATGGTTCACCCCAACGCAGAACGACAACTGACAATTCACGAGCCTACTTCCACAGAGGCTCCTGAAGCTGAAGACATACCAGCAGCCGACCCCATTGCTGCTGAAGACATTGGTCATCAGGACAATGTACAAGATGATGCAGCCCTTCCTCAGTATGAACAAAGCGAGCTCATCAGCATTGGTCGTCCTCTGACGCCAATTGCATAAGATGCGTCATGGGCGGATCGCCCTCAAGAGGAAGAAGACAATGAGGCCCAGCCCACTCCAACCCCACAGGCGTCGTCTGCATTCCACAGGCTTCGCAAAGGTCCAAGGCCTCAAGTCTATGCTGAAGACATTCTGGCTGCATCAGCCGAAGAAGAAGCACCACAAGAGCCCACTCCAGTGCTCCACCAAGAAGCAGTTCTCTAGGAGAACGTGCTTGTGACTGACCCTCCAGCTAGTCAAGCGGAGGCTGAAAATATTGAGGCTGCCACAACCAACACTGAAGCCAATGTGGAGCCCTCCCCACCAAAAGCTTCAGCAGACAGCGAAGCTACTGATCCAAACACTTCTATTCCTGAGTCTGCTGCTGGTCCTCAATTTGATTATCATGTTGAGCACAGGCCTCATGTCCAGAAGTCAGTCCCAAGGCTGCCAAGGTTCCCAGGTCCTGCATCAGCACCTGGCTCCTTCGACATCAATAGCTTCAAGGCAGACAATACGTTCTTCAACAGCTCCAAGAACCCCTATTCAAGGGACATGATTTCATCAGATAGGTTCTGGAGCTATCCTCAGCGCAGCTACTATTCATGCATCCTATACAACCAAGGTCGCATCTTCCCGCACAAGCGCCTTGATGTTGAAGCTATTGCTGGTCTGCCCTGTTTAGAGGAAGCGCTGGATTGCTTCAAGCAAGTGGGTCTGCTGCAGTTTATAACTGATGAAGAGCACTGGAATGAAGAGCTTCTGTTGCAATTCTATGCCACCCTACACATCAAGGGATACAACAGAGATCCGAAGACTTGGGCCCTGGAGTGGATGACCGGCAATGTCCATCACGAAGCCAATGCATTCGATATCATTGAGCTCACCAGCCTGCCCACTCCTGGCGAACTCTTCGAGGAAGGTTGTCCACTACACACTGAAGCTCTTGAGAGCATATTCCAGAGGCCTGAACCAAATATGAGTAAGATGCTCTCCATGATGAATCCACTGCCTCTCGATGCTCCTTATCCAACAAAGTTCTTCATTGAAGACTTTGAGTACCTGCCCAGAACAATCTATCACATTATCCGGCGGACTCTCTGGCCTATTAAAGGGCACTCTCCAAATGCCAAGATTGAGGGTGCAATGAAGACTCTGATATTCTGTATCCTTCATGGCAAATGCTTCAACGCACAGGATTTCTTCATACGCCAACTCACTGCATCAGGCTCAGATCTGTTTGGTTTAAAGTTCTATGCTCCTTGGGTAATGAGACTGATCAAGCTTCACTCTGTGATCTCATATCAGCCTTCAGCCCGCAACCATCGGATCTTCTTGCCAGATGTGGATACCTCTGCCGAAGCTATATATCCTGAGCCTGCCAAGCAACCTTTGAGTCTTCAGAATGCAGAACACCAGAGCTTCACTCAAAACGATGAAGGTGCTGAAGCCATCTCCAGGGTGTATCCTTTGGCTGGCACTACACGTGCGCCACACCCTGCTTCAACTGAAGCCACTGATAGTGCAACTGCTTCAAGACCCAAGAAGCGCGCTCGTGTTCTCAATGACCGAGAGCTTCTTGTGGCCCTTCATCAAAAACAAGATAGGGATCACGACTGGCTAAAGCGTCAGATGAAAAACCTCTTGGTGGATGTTAATCGTCTTCGAAATCTTGCCACCAAGAATGCTTTCGTCACTCATGAAACCTGTCGTCGTACATGGAAAGGGCTATCAATGATGTGTACTGAAGCTGAACTTGAAGAGGATGGCTTCACTGAGCGATTCAAGTTTGACACCACACCTCCTAGAAGGGCTGTGATGCGCAACACACCATCACTTGAAGACTCTGAGTTTTCTTCATCTGCTGCCACAGTCACTGCCAGAATCATTGATGAAAAAGACGATGCTACATCACCGCCACCTGCTTCAGCACCTCCAAGCTCTTCTGCACCGCCAAACACCTCCAACGACCCTGCTGCTCCTGGGAACGAGTAGACACTCTATGTCTTCAAACCTTTTTGGTCCTTGCTGACAAAAGGGGGAGAAGCATATGGGTTGATAGTCTTCAAGCGGGTCCATATGGGCGGGTGCTTTATGTTTTGCTATATTTTGCTTCGTGCTTACAACTCTCGTTTTTGCTTCATTTGGTTCTTATGAGTTGTAACACTTAAACCAGATGGTCGTCTGCTACTTGTTTGCCACCCTATTTTGCGAAGATAAATTCTGCATGTGCGACAATAAATTCCGCACTTAGCTCATTCTGCAGACGTCCATTTTCCATTATGCATGTCATTATCTTCATATACTTTCACATGCATAGTGGATTGTCATCATAAGCTGAAGTGGATCTCCAAGTACAACCTGCCATGTGCATTTGCATTCCAAAAGCAAATTAACTTATATGCACATCTTCAGGGGGAGCCCTTGCAACTTATGAAGACAATTCCTTATCCTTTACAATTTCACAGACTATATTCCCCGTTGAAAACTTCAACTAGTTTGTCATCAATCACCAAAAAAGGGGAGATTGTAAGTGCATCTAGTGCCACCCCTAGTTGGTTTTGGAGTATTGACGACAAACCTAGTTGAGGGACTAATGTGTTTGTGAGAATTGCAGGATAACACAGGTAGAAGTCCCTCATTGATTCGGTTTTACTACCAGAGATGACCCCTAAAAATGTATGAAGACATTGAAGCCAAAGGTGGTATATGAAGATATTCACATTGAAGACTATGACAAAAGAAGACACGTTATGAAGCCTATGGAGCTCGAAGACTTAGATCTTTCGTAGTTCTTTTTTCTTTTGTGTTGAGTCATAGGAACCACCGTACTGTTAAGTGGGGTCCAGGAGAACCAGTCAGAATGACTGAAGTGATGCCTAAACCAAAAACCTATGTCTTCGAGTGAAGACAATGAGAGCGAATCTTGTCCAGAGCCGGACAAGTCAGCTTTGCTTGTAGCCCAAGTAAAGTTTCCATGAGAGTTTGAAATCTGACCGTTGAGACACATGTCAGTTCTTTAGTGACCCAGGGTCATTTCGGACAAATCAGGTCGGGTTGCCAAGTGGCTATAAATAGCCCACCCCCTACAACCATAAACGATTGGCTGCTCAGATTTCAGTGCATGGCTTTTGTCGTTTGAGAGCAACCCACCTCGAAGCCTTTGAGAGAAAATTCCTAGCGAGGAGAAAAGCCCTAACCACCCAGAGCCAGAGAACATTGGGCATCACTTAAGTCTTCCTGTCTGTGTGATCTGAAGACTTATTACACTTGAGGACTGTGAATCCTCCAGACGGTTAGGCGTCGCGTTCAGAGCATCCAAGAGACATTGTGGATTGCCAGTGAACGAAGTCTGTGAAGGTTTGGGAGTCTACCTTGAAGACTTACCAGAGTGATTGGGCGAGGACTATGTGACCTTAGCTCAAGGAGAATACGGTGAGGACTTGGTGTCCTGAGCTGCGTGTTCAGGACTGGGTGTCCGGGACTGTGTGTCCTAAGGTTTAAATACCTAGCCTCTCCAACCAGACGTACAGTTGTCACAGCAACTGGAACTGGTCCAACACATCATTGTCTTCAACGAGTCACCGGTTTCATCTTCACTTCCTTTTTCTTACTGTTACTCATTGTGAAGCCATTACATGCTTGCTCTATCTTTTGTCTTCACAACGTGAATGTATGATCTGTTTGGCTTCATAACTTCTTCCTACCTGATCCTTATTACACTTCAGCTGTTTGTCTTTGTGCTTTCACTCTATTGAATACTTGACCATGGCTTGCCTAGTGTAATCTAACTTCCGCTGCATAGTAATAGGCAAAATCTTCGCTGTTTGTCTTCATAACTCCCACGTTTTGAAGACATTCATAAAAATCGCCTATTCACCCCCCCCCCTCTAGTCGATATAACGCACTTTCAGCCCCTCCACGAAAACTTCGGACGAAATCTCTATCATATGTTTGTTCCGTCTTATTCTGCAAGCCAATCCTTTGTTTTTGTTTTGGTTTGTGGTATTCGAGTTGCTTCAATGTCAAGTGTTGATTCCATACCTTTCCGAAGTGGTGTTCTCATACTCCTATGTGAATACAAATCCTTCATGATAATCGAGATTGTCATGTCAATCCTTCTCAACCAGTGTGTTTTCTCTTCAAGTGGCTCCGTTCATTTTCAACATCCGCAAGATCAACTCAGTTTTCGTCAACGGTGTTTGTTTCATCCGTCTACAAGTTGCCTTTGTTTTCCCACCCTCCCACCCTTGTTTCTTCAAGGACTCATATATCTTAAATCAAGTATCATGTTATTGATGAGAAGTCTCTCCATTCTTTTCCGTCAAAGTTCTTAACTGGTGGTTCTCATGAAGATGCTCTACAAACTCATCATTCTTCGTTCTTTTTCTTCTCCGGTGGATCCAATTCAAGCTTTGGTGTTGATCATATCCCTTTTTCCTTGTGTCAAATGCCTTCTCATGCCAGTGCACCTCTTAATCATCCACTTCTCGCTATTCAATTGTTCCGGAGTACTCAAGATATCTCAAAGATTCATGTTTCCACTCTGCATTCGTTCATCCTATTTCAAGGTTGTTATCTCATTCAAGCTATTTTATTCAACCGGTGCTATCTCCTTTTCAAGTAATCGTTCAACAGTTTTCCCTTTGAGTGGGCCCTAACCCATAGGTCTTTTCCCAGGATCTTCCCTGACTCTTCTAATTTTTCTGGAGCTATCCTAAATTCTTTTCAAAGTTTGACGTAAGAATGAATTTTTCATCAGTGAAATGTTTTTTTCTCCAAGATCTGTCAAATTCTTTTCACCGTTGGCTCAACCTTTCTATTCGTCATCCCGGAGTATCTCAACAATTCTTGGTGGTGTTTCTCATCGTCATTCTCTGCATTTGAAGACCGAAGAAGAGTTTTCTCTCAATCTTGCTCCATTCTCTTCAAGATTCATGGCTCTAGCTTCGTGCCATCCTCTCATAATTATTTTCGATTGTGAGAATTCTTTTCTCTCAGCCGGAGCTTTTCAGGAGTCTTTTCAGTTTGATTCTCTGGAGGCCATCATTTCGGGATTATTCAGTCCAACTTTCAGCTTTCATTCTCTAAATCATACCGGTGCATCATTCAAGTATTCTCTTATCAGCTCGTGATCTCTTCGTTCTCATGTATCTAAATTCTCTCAAGCATCTTCGTTCATTTGCTAATTCTTCCCGGTGTTTTCCTTATCTTTCCTATGTTCATTTTCATTTCTTTCGGTGGTTTGCTCATGATTCTATTCCATGGTTATCATATAAATTAATTCGTTGTTTCAATCCTACCGGTGGTTCGTTGAAGACCTTCTCAAGTTGGCGCTATATCTATCTTAATTCTTTCTATGAGAATAAGTAGTATGCCAAATCCGTTGCTTGTCATCAATTTAGATTGATGAAGGATAAGCATAATGTAATTCTTATTCTTGTTTCATCCAAATGATTCAATTCTTTATTCTGGAGGTTCATCAAAATTCTTGATTTGTTGTGTTCATCTTTCTTTTCCGGAGTTCTAGGTCTTCCGAATTATCTCGTCGCGAAGTTCCATCTCAATCATCGCAAGGTTTCACCTTGTGTTTTCAACTTCTCTTTATTTTTGTTATCCTTTTGTTTACCGGAGTTATTCATGGAGGCTCTAATTGAAGGTTCATCAAGGATTTAATTCCTTCTCGAAGTGTTCATCGAGATTCTTTTCAAAGGAGCTCAAGCATTCTTCATCTTGCATTCCGGAGTGCAATTCTTTCTTCTATATCATTGGAGGTGGTATTATGTCATTCTTGAAAATTTGAGTTCATGTTTCATGATTCACAAGTTACCAAGAATAAGGTAGTTTAAATCCATCAATCTCGTCATTGGAGTTATCTTGGGTTATATTTCACCTAAAGCTTTCCCTAAGGATTGTTGCTATTTATGGTGCTTATAAATGACCCAAGTTCTTCATTTATCCTCCTGGAGAAATAAGTTTCTCGTCTCCTTGTTGATATCAATCCAATCTTGTTTTCGTTAGTGGCAGAATTTCACCTTAAGTTTTGAGATGTTTTCCATAAGCCCACTACAAGTTTATTCTTTTCGTTGTGGTTTTCCAACAACTCCGTGATAACCTTCTTGGAAGGGTGCTTTCCAAGCTCAATTGTGGCAGAAGCTGGCATTTTCTTCTCCATTCTTTCATTCCAATGATCTATCTTCTATTCTTTCTTCCGGAGGTTTTGTGATGTTGCTCTCTTCACTCTTCATCTCGAATTGTGAGGACCATGTTCTTTCCTTTTGCTTATCCATTTAACTGGAGTGTCGTGTTTTCATTCGAGCTCTCTCATCTCATCAAGTTTTTCCTCCCTTCTCAACCGGAGTGCTGTCTGAAATCTTTCTTACCCCTTGCGCCATTCTTACAATAGTTCCGGAGATAGTGTGTTGTTGATTTCATCAAGTATCCTCTCATCTTATCTATCTCATATTCAATTCCTTTCATTTACAATCGGAGTGCTGTCCAAATTATATCAGTCTTATTCCTTCTCTATCTTGTTTTAACCGGAGTGTTGTGTCTATCATTCCTCTTCTAACCGGAGTCTCATCCAAGTGCTTTCTTATTGCAAAGAACATATTCTTTACCTTCCATTTCCAACCGGAGTGTTGCCATAATTGATTTTTATCATTCCTTGTACATCTCATGTCAACCGAGGTGCTTGCATCTTCTTCTTGTCCATTGTAACTTTTTCTTATGTCTTTCAACCCACAAGGTTCTAGTAATGTTCCTTGTTCCTCTTTTCTAGCGGAGTGTTTTCAACTTTGTTCATCTTCATATATTATTTCTTTAAATTTGTTCAACCTATCAAGGTTCTTTGGTTTCACTCGTTTGTCAAAGAAGCAACTTTGTTTTACCTCTTCCTCTTTCGTTTTCTATCCGGTGCCATCCTAGATCTCGGGACGAGATCCTCTCATAGTGGTGGAGTGTTGTGACGCCCCGAGACCGATGTGCCGGGTGTCTTCCTGTTATTCGTTGTTGTTGCCTTGTCATTCGTTTGCGTGTTGCATCTTGCCATGTCATCATGTGCATTGCATCATCATGTTTTCAAAACTTGCATTCATCCGGATTCCCCCAGTTCCGTCCGTTGTCCGTTCTGAGCCAAGACACACTTGCACGCGCCCGCGGCACCTCCGAAATATTATTTTATAAGTGGCCAGAAAATGTTCTCGAAATGGGATGAAAGTTGGCGTGTGGTGTTGTTATGTTGTCAGTAGACCGCCTGCCAAGTTTCATCGCATTTGGAGATCGTTTCATTCCCCAACGGATAGCTATAGCGGCCTATAGCCGGTCTTTCGTCGGACGTTTTCGGTCTCCGGAAACAGTCACCAGGCCTCTCTCTCTCTTCTCTCCTCTCAGCTCGAGGCCTTCTTTCCACAACCCACTAGCCCCTCCTTGGCCGCTTATCTTGTCGACCTCTCTCAGACCCCCTCGCATGCATGTCCGAAACTTCCCCGAACCCAAATCAGGCTGTCGTCACCATTGGATTCGCATCGTCCCCAAACGTCTACAAAACATCACCGTTTTCTTATTTGGACTTCCTAGTGTATTTTTCTCAACCGCTCGATTTTAATTGGAGGGATGGATTGGCCCCTAAACTTCCCTCTTTTCCATATATATATTCCACTCCTAGGCTATTTTGGACAAACCCTAAAATATAGGGACTTGTCCCGTCGAGCCGCCGCCACCCACCTCGGGATACCTCCCGATCCACCTACCTCCTCCTCTGTTTCTGCATCTGACCAGCCCTCCCATGCCTCCACCTCGACCGCGGCCATCTTCCACTGCCTGAGCTCCTCCTCGTGCGCCCCCTCCTAGACCCTGCTACCGGACCCGGACCCGAATGCCCCTACGACCAAGCTCGCCGGGAGGCCACCAAGCCGCTGCCCCCTCCCTCGCTAGTCTCCCGCGCCGGAGAGCTCTATTTCCGCGTCTCTGCCGTCAAGCTCCGTCGGACTGGAGCAGCACCGGACCAGCAGGACTGTGGCCTTCCTCTCCCTCCTCCCCTCTGTTTTCCTCGTGCTCCCCGGCAACGCTCTCTCTCAGATTCTCTCATCCCTCTCGTTTCTCTTCATAGGGATCGATGCCATGGACGCCCATGATCTACCCCGAGACCACCACCGCCGCCGTTTCGCATTAGATCCGGCCGAGGACCGCCGGATCTCGCCGCCTCCGCCATGGATCACCCATCACCAGACCTCCTCCGCGCCGCCTTGCCTCGGTCGCGCTCCGTCCGTTGCGCCTTCGCCATGCCCCTGCTGCTTCGTCCATGCGAGGGAGACGCCCGCTCGTCCCTGCTTTGTTGACCGCGTCGAGCTGCTTCGACAGCGACCCCCCTAAGCCGGCCTTTTCCACCGCTAGCCCGCCAGGCCTGCCTGCGCCTCCCCAAGGCCCAGCGCCAAGCCAGGCCCAGTCATGCCAGATCCGCGCCGCCCTTGCTGGCCTCCTCCGCCCAGCCAACCTGGGCCTTGGCCCATGGGTGAGCAGCCCGTCCACCCCTTCTCCTGTACACCATCGGCCCAGCCAGTTTCGGCCCACATAGTTTTTTCCTGCGCTACGATTTTCTCTATTTTCCAGCGAATTACTATTTTACAGAAAGGTCCATAAACTTCATGCATATAATAACTTAATAACCGTGCATCGGTTTAAAATGATTTATATATGAAACTTGTTTAGAATTTTGTCTAGATTCATAATATAAAACTTTCATCTATGTTTGAAATGTTTAAAATGGTGTTTGCATTATTTTGCTCCTATGCCATGTTAAAATGCTTTAATTCATAACTAAATAACCGTAGCTCTAATCCAAACAAACCTTATATGTAAATGGGGTGCAAAAATGTCCAGTTTAACATGGTGTCATCACTTTGCATGTTTAACAACCCTAAAATTGTGTTTAGGGAAGAACAGTACCAAACCTTAAAACATGCACATGGGGATTTACCGGAATTGTTGTTCGTTGTTTCCGGCCTCATTTAAACTTACCTAGATAGGTAGTTTTGTTTTGCTTCACCCCTTGCCATGTTAATCAACATTTAATCTTGTTGGATACATAAACGAGAGAGAACTAAATAACTTGAATGTGGTGTTTCGTCAATATGCAATGGAGTTGCATATTGAGCTCCACTTAATTTGTAGGATTGCTTGTGCACTTTGCCATGCCATGCATATTTAAACCAGACATGCATCATACTTGGTTGTGCATCATGCCATGTTTATGTGGTGGTTGTTTACTATGTTGTTTGCTTCTTTCCGGTGATGCTTCTTCGGATTAGTTCCGATAACATCGCGTTCGTGAGGATCCGTTCGACTACGTCCGGTTGTCTTCTTCATGGACTCGTTCTTCTTCCTTGCGGGATCTCAGGCAAGATGACCATACCCTCGAAATCACTTCTATCTTTGCTTGCTAGTTGCTCGCTCTATTGCTATGCCTATGCCGCGATACCTACCGCTTGCTATGTCATGTCTCCCATATTGCCATGTCAAACCTGTAACCCACGTTGTCCTAGCAAACCATTGTTTGGCTATGTTACCGCTTTGCTCAGCCCCTCTTATAGCGTTGTTAGTTGCAGGTGAAGATTGGAGTTTGTTCCTTGTTGGAACATGGATATTTGTTGGGATATAACAGTATCTCTTATTTAATTAATGCATCTATATACTTGGTAAAGGGTGGAAGGCTCGGCCTTATGCCTGGTGTTTTGTTCCACTCTTGCCGCCCTAGTTTCCGTCATACCGGTGTTATGTTCCTTGATTTTGCGTTCCTTACGCGGTTGGGTTATAATGGGAACCCCTTGACAGTTCGCCTTGAATAAAACTCCTCCAGCAAGGCCCAACATTGGTTTTACCATTTGCCACCTAGCCTTTTTTCCCTTGGGTTCTGCAGACTCAAGGGTCACCTTTATTTTAAACACCGGGCCAGTGCTCCTCTTAGTGTTGGTCCAACCTGTCAGCTACCGGTGGCCACCAGGGGCAACTCTGGGCTGGCCTACCGGAACCTTGGACAATCTGGTGTGCCCTGAGAATGAGATATGTGCAGATCCTATCGGGATTTGTCGGCACATTCGGGTGGCTTTGCTGGTCTTGTTTTACCATTGTCGAGATGTCTTGTAACCGGGATTCCGAGTCTGATCGGGCCGTCCTGGGAGAAGGAATATCCTTCGTTGACCGTGAGAGCTTGTGATGGGCTAAGTTGGGACACCTCTTCAGGGATTTGAACTTTCAAAAGCCGTGCCCGTGGTTATGGGCAGATGGAAATTTGTTAATGTTCGGTTGTAGAAAACTTGAAACTTAACTTAATTAAAATGCATCAACCGTGTGTGTAGCCGTGATGGTCTCTTCTCGGCGGGGTCCGGGAAGTGAACACGGTGTTGGAGTTATGCTTGAACATAAGTAGTTTCAGGATCACTTCTTGATCATAGATTCTCGAACGTGCTTTGCCTTCTCTTCTCGCTCTCTTTTGTGTATGTTAGCCACCATATATGCTAGTGCTTGCTGCAGCTCCACTCCATCCCTTTTCCCTACCCATAAGCTTAAATAGTCTTGATCGCGAGGGTGTGAGATTGCTGAGTCCCCGTGACTCACAGTTTAATTCCAAAACCAGTTTGTAGGTGCCGATGATACCGTGCAGGTGACGCAACCGAGCTCAAGGAGGAGCTCGATGAAGATCGTGTTCGTTGTGTTGTTTCATTTCCAGTTGATCAGTAGTGGAGCCCAGTCGGGGCGATCGGGGATCTTTTGCATTAGGGGTAGTCTTCTTTTATTTTGGTTCCGTAGTCAGACCTTGATTGTATCTGGTTGATGTAATGCTATATTTATGTATTATGTGAAGTGGCGATTGTAAGCCAACTCTGTACCTCTTTCTTATTCAGTACATGGGAGGTGTAAAGATTACCCCTCTTGCGACATGCCTACAATGCGGTTATGCCTCTAAGTCGTGCTCCGACACGTGGGAGATATAGCCACATCGTGGGTGTTACAAAAGGGCGGATCTAAAGGTTAACACGATGGATTTTTATGCAGGTTCAGGCCGCTGAGAAGCGTAAGACCCTAGTCCTGCTTGATTGTATATTCTGTGTTCTTGAGCTCCAGCTAGCTGCTCGCATGCATGCTGGGCCGAGAGGTTCAAAAGTTCAAATCCCCTTCCAGTATGCCATGGGCCTCCTTTTATATGTCCAAGGGGCTGCCACAGTGGCACACAGGAGGTGTAAAGCTGCTACAGTACCTATGTTTATTGCCGATGTCTTAGGACAAACGCCATAAATGCACTGCTTATGTGCGCTCTAGCTTTATCGGGGACGAGAGGAGAGCCCGTCCCGTCCGTTGCAGCCTTGCCTTGTATCGACACGCGTCCACACTGATGGAGCATGCAGTACCAGGTTGGCTGGCTAGCTGCTGTGCTGGAGAGGTGGCAGAGTCTTCATGAAGATCTGCATGTCACCACGCAGGTGCTTGCCAGGCTGGCAGGCTGGCCACTGCGCTGGAGTGGTGACGGGGTGGCGGAGTCTTACCGCGATCTTGCCGATGCCCCCAGCAAGGATCCTGCCGGTGCTTCACGGACGTCCCCAGCAAGGATCTTGCCGGAGCCTCATCTCCAGGCCCTCACAAAGATCTGCACGCCACTATGCACGCGCCCTTGGATCTTGGTTTTAACACTGTTGATGGTGTCAGAGCTCTCAACCTCAAGGGTGCCTTTTGTGAGTGATCTGCAAATCATCCCCAGCAAGGATCTTGCCGGGGTCTCGCGAGCCATCCTGGCAAGGATTTTGCCGGGGGTCCAGCTTGCCCTTTGTCTTCTGGTCTCTGGCTTGGCTTCTTCTCCTTGCCTTGTATCTTGTTCTCGGTCGCCCCCTTCAGGCCTTGCCGTGGAGGTGGCTACGACTGCCCGTGCACAAGTATGGGGTGCTAAAGGGCTCGAACTTTGGTACACCGACAGGAGGCCCCGGGCCTGGGCCATACACGGGTGGGAGCGTCGTTGGGTTAGGCCCAAATAGGGCACAGGCATGCATGGTACGGGGATAACTGCTATAATCTTCTCGTCTACTGCGCTTACCCATGATCTGTATTGAGTGCGCATCATGGGGGTCGTGCGTGGAGTGGTTGCAACACGCCTGTGCCTGTGCCAATGCCTTCACACCAAACATTAAAGAGGTAGCCCCACGCCTTCCCCATAAAAAAGAGGAAACTGCAGGGGCGCTGCTCATTGATATGTCCATTTTGGATCATGCTTTTATATCGATATTTATTGCATTAGGGCTGTTATTACACAATGTCACAATACTTATGCCTATTCTCTCTTATTTTACAAGGTTTACATGAAGAGGGAGAATGCCAGCAGCTGGAATTCTGGGCTGGAAAAGGAGAAAATATTAGATGCCTATTATGCACAACTCCAAAAGTCCTGAAACTTCACGGGAGCACGTTTCAGAATATATAAAAAATATTGGGCGAAGGAAGTACCAGAGGGGGGCCACCAACCATCCACGAGGGTGGGGGGTGCACCCTATCCCCCTAGGCGCGCCCCCTGCCTCATGGGCCCCCTGGCAGGCCTCCGGTGCCCATCTTCTACTATATGAAGTCTTTCGTCCGATAAAAAATCATAAGCAAGCTTACGAGATGAAACTCCGCCGCCATGAGGCGGAATCTTGGCGGAACCAATCTAGGGCTTCGACGGAGCTGTTCTGCCAGGGAAACATCCCTCTGGGAGGGGGAAATCATCACTATCGTCATCATCATCGATCCTCTCATCGGTAGGGTTCAATCTCCATCAACATCTTCACCAGCACCATATCATCTCAAACCCTAGTTCATCTCTTGTATCCAATATTTGTCTCAAAACCTCAGATTGGTACCTGTGGGTTGCTAGTAGTGTTGATTACTCCTTGTAGTTAATGATAGTTGGTTTACTTGGTGGAAGATAATATGTTCAGATCCTTTATGCATATTAATACCCCTCTGATTATGAACATGAATATGATTTGTGAGTAGTTATGTTTGTTCCTGAGGACATGGGAGAAGTCTTGCTATAAGTAGTCATGTGAATTTGGTATTCGTTCGATATTTTGATGAGATGTATGTTGTCTCTCCTCTAGTGGTGTCATGTGAACATCGACTACATGACACTTCACCATTGTTTGGGCCTAGGGGAAGGCATTGGGAAGTAATAAGTAGATGATGGGTTGCTAGAGTGATAGAAGCTTAAGCCCTAGTTTATGCGTTGCTTCGTAAGGGGCTGATTTGGATCCATATGTTTCATGCTATGGTTAGGTTTACCTTAATACTTCTTTTGTAGCTGCGGATGCTTGCAATAGGGTTTAATCATAAGTGGGATGCTTTTCCAAGGAAGGGCAGTACCCAAGCACCGGTCCACCCACATATCAAATTATCAAAGTACCGAACGCGAATCATATGAACGTGATGAAAACTAGCTTGATGATAATTCCCATGTGTCCTCGGGAGCGTTTTCCTTCATATAAGAGTTCGTACAGGCTTGTCCTTTGCTACAAGAAGGATTGGGCCATCTTGTTGCACCTTATTTACTTTTACTATTTGTTACCCGTTACAAATTACCTTATCACAAAACTACCTGTTATCGATAATTTCAGTGCTTGCAGAGAATACCTTGCTGAAAACTGCTTATCATTTCCTTCTGCTCCTCGTTGGGTTCGACACTCTTATTTATCGAAAGGACTACGATAGATCCCCTATACTTGTGGGTCATCAAGACACTTTTCTGGCGCCGTTGCCGAGGAGTGAAGCGCCTTTGGTGAGTGGAATTTGGTAAGGAAAATGTATATAGTGTGCTAAAATTTACTGTCACTTGTTACTATGGAACATAATCCTTTGAGGGGCTTGTTCGGGGTATCTTCACCCCGACCAGTAGAGCAAAGAGTTGCTCCTCAACCTACTGAAAATGTTTACTTTGAAATTCCTTTGGGTATGTGTGACGCCCCGAGACCGATGTCCCAGGTGTCTTCCAGTTATTTGCTATTGTTGCCTTGTCATGTGCTTGCATGTCATGCATTGCATATCATGTCATCATGTGAATTTCATTTGCATACATGTTCATCTCATGCATCCGAGCATTTTCCCCGCTGTCCGTTTTGCAATCCGGCGCTCCTATGTCATCCGGTGTCCCTTTCTACCTCTTTTTGTGTGCAGGTGTTAAACGTTTTCAGATTTGAGCGAGACTTGTTATGCGGCCTTGGTTTACTACCAGTAGACCGCGTGTCAAGTTTCGTGCCATTTGGACTTCGTTTGATACTCCAACGGTTAATCGAGGGACCGATAAGGCCTCGTGTGTGTTGCAGCCCAACACCCATCCAAAGTGGCCCAAAACCCACCTAAACCCCCTCCATCATCTAGGCCGTTCGATCACGATCGCGTGGCCGCAAACCGCACCTCATTTGGACACTCCTAGCTCCCTCTACCTATAAATTTGTGGCCTCCCCCGAAAAATCCCGCAGTCCAAACCCTAGATCCGCTCCTCTCCAACCGCCGGACATGTCTGCCACCTAGCGGACAAAATCGCCGCCGCTGCCTCATCCAATCCGCCGCCGACACCTATCCCGCCGGACCGCTCCCCCACCGCCGGCCCGCGAGCCCGGATCCGGCCCGCGGGGCCCGTCTCGCCATCGCCACCAGCCCCGCCTGGGCTCTCCCTCGCCGCTGCTCGCCCGAGGCGCCTCGCAGCCGCGCCGCCCTCCTCACCGCCTCTGCTGCCAGGGCGCTGCCTCCGCCGCCTCGCGCCCGGCTCGCCGGCCAGCCCCGCGAGCCCCCGCGCCTCCTCGACCACCGCGGTGGCCAGAGCCGCCCCACCACCGCCGGATCCGGTCGTGAGAGGCCGGATCTGCCTCTCCCTCGCCTCCCCGCCGCTTCTTCGACCTCGCCGGAGTCGCGTCGAGCTCGCTGGAGTTGCCTCGGTTCGCGTGCCGAGGAACCCTAGATCCAGATCCGGTTGACTTTTCCCTCTCTCTCATTATTTTTTTGCATACTTCGTCAGCTCATAACTCTGCAACCGTTGCTCCAATTCGTGCGTGTAGCATATCATAATGTTCATCTCGACGAGTACATTATTTCATCTCATTGCATCATTTTCATTTGAGCTCATATTGATGCCTGAAATACTGTTGGAAGAGGGATATGTGATGATAGTTTCAGATCTGTTTCAGCAAATGCACTTTTGTCATTTTTGCCATGATTAATGTGTTCATGCTATGATGTGGAGCTCTACATGTGTTTTGTAGTATGCCATGCCATCTTTACAGGGTTGTATGCCATCTATTTTTGTGGTCTTTGTGATGACTAGTACAAGCATGCAAAGTATCTTACTTAATGTTGCTGATTTCAGGGACTTAGAATTTCACTAAGTCCTTGCCCTGTCATTATTTTTATGCCATATGTTCATGTTGTTTCTAGTGATCCGTGCCTCTTTTGAGCATGATCAGTAAGGATGTTTTGTAGATAATGTTGTGCTCTATCCATCCATGTCTTTGTTTGCAATTATGGAGCACCCTAGCTTGAGTCAATCGAGCTCTACTTTTGCTATAAAATGTTCCTGGCAGATTGTTAACATGTTTAGCAATTTTGCCGAGCTTGTTGTAGTTGATCCATACATGCTATGATGTTGTTCTTGCCATGTCTAGCCTCTATGCCATGTTTATTTGCTGGGTGTATGCTTAGTTTATCATGCAATGCCTCGTAGTGAGTGCATCGAGCTCGTAAACATGCCTACTCGTTATCTGTTTTGCCATGCTCCAATTTTTCACCAAGTCTGAATCTGTTTATGTTTTTGCTATGTTCACATGCTTGCAATTGTATTTTCTGATCCCTTTTGGCTCATGGTCACTAAGGGACTTTTGTTGTATGCTTTGAGTAGCTTCATGCCATGCCTTGCTTTTCCATGATATGTTCCTGTAGCATGTAGTTATCGTGCTCTAAACATTGCTTCCTGATGATAAATTCCTGACTTGTGGTTAATTTCACTAAGTCTGTAACCTGTTATCGTTTGCTCTTTTGCCATGCTTGTTTGAACCTGTTAATGAGTGAATTAGCCGTAGCTCAGTGTTCATCTTTTGTCAAGCATCTTGAGTGGATCCCTTCCATGCATTTTTTTGCTATGTTAGAGTGCTGTAGATTATTTATCTTGATGCATTTAGATGGGCTCGTGCTGATTATCGCAAACCGGTGCCATATTTGTTTTGCTTGTCATTTCCAAACCGTGCATCCGATTCTGGTGATCTTTATATCGATTTCGAACGAAATCACCTCACCTTTCCAGTGGCACTCTTGTTTTTCGAAGTTGAGGCCAGGTTCAATCATTCCTTTCCAAATCATGCATTATGCACCGCATACCGCATCCCGCATATCATGCCATGTTCATGTGTTGGTTGTTTACTATGTTGTGTGCTTATTTTCGGTGTTGCTTATTCAGGTTGGTTCCGATAATGTTGCGTTTGTGAGGAACCGTTCGACTACGTCCGTTTGTCTTCTTCATGGACTCGTTCTTCTTCCTTGCGGGATTTCAGGCAAGATGACCATACCCTCGAAATCACTTCTATCTTTGCTTGCTAGTTGCTCGCTCTTTTGCTATGCCTATGCTGCGATACCTACCACTTGCTTATCATGCCTCCCATATTGCTAAGGCAAGCCTCTAACCCACCTTGTCCTAGCAAACCGTTGTTTGGCTATGTTACCGCTTTGCTCAGCCCCTCCTATAGCGTTGCTAGTTGCAGGTGAAGATTGGAGTTTGTTCCATGTTGGAATATGGATATTTTGTTGGGATATCACAATATCTCTTATTTAATTAATGCATCTATATACTTGGTAAAGGGTGGAAGGCTCGGCCTTATGCCTGGTGTTTTGTTCCACTCTTGCCGCCCTAGTTTCCGCTATATCGGTGTTAAGTTCCCGGATTTTGCATTCCTTACACAGTTGGGTTATAATGGGAACCCCTTGACAGTTCGCTTTGAATAAAACTCCTCCAGCAAGGCCCAACCTTGGTTTTACCATTCGCCTCACCACCACCTACTTTTCCCTTGGGAGTCGCGCTCCCGAGGGTCATCTTATTTTAACCCCCCCGGGCCAGTGCTCCTCTGAGTGTTGGCCCGAACTCAGCTACCTGCGGGGCCACCTCGAGGAAACTTGAGGGTTGGTTTTACTCGTAGCTAGTCTCATCTGAGTGTGCCCTGAGAACGAGATATGTGCAGCTCCTATCGGGATTTGTCGGCACATTCGGGCGGCTTTGCTGGATTTGTTTTACCATTGTCGAGGATGTCTTGTAACCGGGATGCTGAGTCTGATCGGATTGTCTTGGGAGAAGGAATATCCTTCGTTGACCGTGAGAGCTTGTGATGGGCTAAGTTGGGACTCCCTTGCAGGGATTTGAACTTTCGAAAGCCGTGCCCGCGGTTATGGGCAGATGGGAATTTGTCAATGTCCGGTTCTTGAAAACCTGAAACTTATCTTAATTAAAATGCATCAATCGCGTGTGTAACCATGATGGTCTCTTCTCGGCGGAGTCCGGGAAGTGAACACGGTGTTGGAGTAATGCTTGACGTAGGTTGTTCTAGGATCACTTCTTGATCATAGTTTCTCGACCGTGCTTTTTCCTTCTCTTCTCGCTCTCATTTGCGTTTGTTAGCCACCATATATGCTAGTCGCTTGCTGCAGCTCCACATCATACCTTTGCCTTTCCTATAAGCTTAAATAGTCTTGATCGCGAGGGTGTGAGATTGCTGAGTCCCCGTGACTCACAGATACTTCCAAAACCAGTTTGCAGGTGCCGATGAAATCGTGCAGGTGACGCAACCGAGCTCAAGGAGGAGCTAGTTGAAGACCTTATCCGTTTTGTTGTTCCATTTCCAGTTGATCAGTAGTGGAGCCCAGTTGGGACAATCGGGGATCTGTGTAGCATTTGGGGTATTCTTCTTTTATTTTGGTTCCGTAGTCAGACCTTGATTGTATCTGGATGATGTAATGCTTTATTCATGTATTGTGTGAAGTGGCGATTGTAAGCCAACTATGTATCTCTTTCCCTTATGTATTACATGGGTTGTGTGAAGATTACCTCACTTGCAACATTGCTTTCAATGCGGTTATGCCTCTAAGTCGTGCTTCGACACGTGGGAGATATAGCCGCATCGAGGGCGTTACAGTATGATAGAGAAACTGCTAGCTAATCCTTTTACATGAGAAGGAACACTGCATCCCATTTGCACCTAATCCATGTGGATGAAGTTTGTGGATTATTTAAGCTTGCAAGTATGCCCGAGGATGTTATCAAGAAGAAGGTCTTCCCTTTATCTTTGAATGGAAAGGCATTGACATGGTTTAGGCTATGTGGTGATATGGGATCATGGAACTACAACCGATTGAAATTGGAATTTCATCATAAGTTTTATCCTATGCATCTTGTTCATCGTGATCGTAATTATATATATAAGTTTTGGCCTCATGAAGAATAGAGCATCGCTCAAGCTTGGGGGAGGCTGAAGTCAATGTTATATTCATGCCGCAATCATGAGCTCTCAAGAGAAATTATTATTCAAAAATTTATGCTCGGCTTTCTCTCAATAATCGCTCCATGCTCGATACTTCTTGTACTGGATCTTTTATGATGAAGACTATTGAATTCAAATGGGATTTATTGGAAGAATTAAACGCAACTCTGAAGATTGGGATCTCGACGAAGGTAAGGAGTCAGGTATAGCACCTAAGTTTGATTGTGTTAAATCTTTTATGGATACCGATGTTTTCCGTGAATTTAGCACTAAATATGGACCTGACTCTGAGATAGCAGCTTCTTTTTGTGAATCCTTTCTTACTCATGTTGATCTCCCTAAGGAGAAGTGGTTTAAATATAATCCTCCCATTGAAGTAAAAGTAGTTGAACCTATTAAAGTTGAAGAAAAGACTATCACTTATAATGTTGATCCTATTGTTCCTACTGCTTATATTGAGAAACCACCTTTGTGTATTATAATAAAGGATCATGCTAACGCTTCAACTATGGTTTGTAAGAGTAACACTAGAACACCTACACCCCCTGAGCAAATTAAAGTTGAATCTAATATTGCTATGGTTAAAGATCTCTTGGCTGATAATATTGATGGGGATGTTATTTTCTTTTGTGATGAAGCTGCTAGAATTGCTAGACCTGATACTAAAATAAGCATACACCTGTTGTAGGCATGCCTGTTATTTCTGTTAAAATAGGAGATCATTGCTATCATGGCTTATGTGATATGGATGCTAGTGCAAGTGCAATACCTCATTCCTTATACAAAGAAATTATGCATGATATTGCACCTGCTGAGATAGAAGAGATTGATGTTACAATTAAACTTGCCAATAGAGACTCTATTTCACCAGTTGGGATTGTTAGAGATGTTGAAGTCTTGTGTGGGAAAGTTAAATACCCTCTGATTTTCTTGTTCTTGGTTCCCCACAATATGACTTTTGTCCCATTATATTTGGTAGACCCTTCTTGAATACTGTTAATGCTAGGATAGACTGCAAAAAGGATGTGGTTGCTATTGGTTTGGGGGATATGTCTCATGAGTTTAATTTTGCTAAATTTCGTAGACAACCCCATGATAAAGAATTGCCTAGTAAAGATGAAATTATTGGTCTTGCCTCTATTGCCGTGCCTCCTAATGATCCTTTAGAACAATATTTGCTAGACCATGAAAATGATATGTTTATGAATGAAAGAAGGGAAATAGATGAAGTATTCTTTAAACAGGGACCTATTTTGAAACACAACTTGCCTGTTGAGATTTTAGGGGATCCCCCTCCACCCAATGGTGACCCCGTGTTTGAGCTTAAACCTTTACCTGATACTCTTAAATATGCTTATCTTGATGAGAAAGAGATATATCCTGTTATTATTAGTGTTAACCTTTCAGAGCATGAAGAAAAGAAATTATTGAAAACTCTGAAGAAGCACCATGCTGCTATTGGATATGCTCTTGATGATCTTAAGTGCATTAGTCCCACTCTATGCCAGCACAAAATAAAATTGGAGAAAGACGCGAAACCGGTTGTTGATCACCAATGACGGTTAAATCCTAAGATGAAAGAAGTGGTAAGAAAAGAAATACTAAAGCTTCTGGAGGCAGGTACAATTTATCCTGTTGCTGATAGTCAGTGGGTAAGTCATGTCCATTGTGTCCCTAAGAAGGGAGGTATTACTGTTGTTCCTAACGATAAAGATGAACTGATCCCACAAAGAATTGTTACAAGTTATAGAATGGTAATTGATTTCCACAAATTAAATAAAGCTACTAAAAAGGATCACTACCCTTTACTTTTTATTGATCAAATGCTAGAAAGACTATCCAAACATACACATTTTTGCTTTCTTGATGGTTATTCTGGTTTCTCTCAAATACCTGTTTCAAAGAGGAACAAGAAAAGACCACTTTTACTTGCCCTTTCGGTACCTTTGCTTATAGATGTATGACTTTTGGTTTATGCAATGCACCTGCTACCTTTCAAAGATGTATGACTACTATATTCTTTGACTTTTGTGAAAAGATTGTTGAGGTATTCATGGATGTTTTTTCCTGTATATGGAACTTATTTTGATGATTGCTTAAGCAACCTTGATCGAGTTTTGTAGAGATGTGAAGAAACTAATCTTGTCTTGAATTGGGAGAAGTGCCACTTTATGGTTAATGAAGGTATTGTCTTGGGGCATAAAATTTCTGAAAGAGGTATTAAAGTTGATAAAGCTAAAGTTGATGCTATTGAAAAGATGATGTGTCCTAAGGACATTAAAGGTATAAGAAGTTTCCTTAGTCATGCCGGATTTTATAGGAGGTTCATTAAGGACTTCTCTAAAATCTCCAGGCCTCTGACTAATCTCTTACAAAAAGATATTCCTTTTGTCTTTGATGATGATTGTGTAGAAGCATTTGAAATACTTAAGAAAGCTTTGATTTCTGCACCTATTGTTCAGCCACCTGATTGGAATTTACCCTTTGAATTTTTGTGTGATGCTAGTGATTATGCTATGGGGCTGTTTTAGGACAAAGGGTTGGTAAGAAATTAAATGTTATGCAATATTCTAGTAAGACTCTGGACAATGCCCAGAGAAATTATGCTACTACTGAAAAATAATTTTTAGTGGTTGTATTTGCTTGTGACAAGTTCATACCTTATATTGTTGATTCTAAAGTAACTGTTCACACTGATCATGCTGCTATTAAATATCTTATGGAAAAGAAAGATGCTAAACCTAGACTTATTAGATGGGTTCTTTGCTTCAAGAATTTGATTTGCATATTATTGATAGAAAGGGAGCTGAGAACCCCATTGCAGACAACTTGTCTAGATTTGAGAATGTTCTTGATGACCCACTACCTATTGATGATAGCTTTCCTGATGAACAATTAGCTATCATAAATTCTTCTTGTACTGTCCATGGTATGCTGATTATGCTAATTATATTGTTACTAAATTTATACCACCTAGTTTTACATACCAGCAAAAGAAAAAGTTCTTCTATGACTTAAGACATTACTTTTGGGATGACCCACACCTTTATAAAGAAAGAGTAGTTGGGGTTATTAGATGTTGTGTACCTGAGCATGAACAGGAACAGATCCTATGCAAGTGTCACTCTGAGGCTTATGGAGGACACCATGCTGGAGATAGAACTGCACATAAGGTATTGCAATCTGGTTTTTATTGGCCTACTCTCTTCAAAGATGCCCGTAATTTTGTCTTGTCTTGTGATGAATGTCAAAGAATTGGTAATATTAGTAGACGTCAAGAAATGCCTATGAATTATTCACTTGTTATTGAACCATTTGATGTTTGGGGCTTTGATTATATGGGACCGTTTCCTTCCTCTAATGGGTATACACATATTTTAGTTGATGTTGATTATGTTACTAAGTGGGTAGAAGCTTTTCCAACTAGTAGTGCTGATCATAACACCTCTATTAAGATGCTTAAAGAAGTTATTTTTCTGAGGTTTGGAGTCCCTAGATACTTAATGACTGATGGTGGTTCACATTTTATTCATGGTGACTTTCATAAAATGCTTGCTAAGTATGATGTTAATCATAGAATTGCATCTCCGTATCACCCACAGTCTAGTGGTCAAGTAGAACTAAGTAATAGAGAGCTTAAATTAATTTTGCAAAAGACTATTAATAGATCTAGAAAGAATTGTTCCAAGAAACTTGATGATGCATTATGGGCTTATAGAACTGCATATAAAAAATCCTATGGGTATGTCTCCATATAAAATGGTTTATGGAGAAGAATGCCACTTACCTCTCGAACTAGAACATAAGGCGTATTGGGCCATTAAAGAGCTCAACTATGACTTCAAACTTGCCGGTGAGAAGAGACTATTTGACATTAGCTCACTTGATGAGTGGAGAATCCAGGCCTATGAGAATGCCAAACTGTTTAAAGAAAAAGTTAAAAGATGGCATGACAAAAGGATACAAAAACGTGAGTTTAATGTAGGTGATTATTTATTGTTATACAACTCTCGTTTAAGATTTTTTGCAGGAAAACTCCTCTCTAAATGGGAAGGTCCTTACGTCACCGAGGAGGTCTATCGTTCTGTTGCCATAAAAATCAACAACTTTGAAGGCACAAATCCGAGGGTGGTGAACGGTCAAAGAATCAAACATTATATCTCAGGTAATCCCATAAATGTTGAAACTAATGTTATTGAAACCATCACCCCGGAGGATTACATAAAGAACACTTTCCGGAACGTTCCAGACTCCGAAAAGGAATAGGTATGAGGTATGGTAAGTAAACTGACTCCAAAACAGTTCTAATAGCATTTTTTCCATTTTGGAATATTTAAGAAAATAGGAAAATAAGAAGCAGTCCGGGAAGGACACGAGGCTTCCACGAGGGTGGAGGGCGCGCCCCTGCCTCGTGGGCACCTCTTGTGCTATCCGGACTCCGTTTTCTTGCACGATACTTCTTTTGGTCGGTAAAAATTCATTATATAATCTCCCAAAGGTTTTGACCACCGTACCATGCAATTATCCTTTGTTTTTGTTTCAAGTTGTTTTCTGCCAGAGTTGTCAAGGCCAGGCATCATGTCGTCCTCCTCCTTCAACAATGAGGGCAATGATGCTTGGCTAATGAAGATAGAGCTGAAGAGAGAAGAACCCGAAGGGATCAACATGGATGATGGGATCAAGAAGGTCATGGAGGATCAAGTTCCAGCAGTAGAAGACGAAGACATCCTTCAACCCCATCAAAATCTTCTTACCCCAACGGAGATTGAAGCATTCAAGATGATTGAGTTAGCTCGCATTCAAAACAAGTATCTCACACGTGAAAATATTTTGTTGAAGGAGCATATCATCACACTCAAGGGTATTATCCGCAAATTGGAGGATCTCCTATGCTCGATGTGCGACTATCCATCATCACCACCATCTTCTTCACCAGCAAAGAAGAACTGAGTATCTGGTATGGGCACTCCCCTTGGCAACTGCCAAGCTTGGGGGACTGCCCCAGTATCGTATCACCATCACACTTTTATCTTTACCGTTTTTCTTAGTTCGATCCTTTTTCACAGTTTTAGTATGATCTAGTTTTGAGTTTTTGCTTTATGATCCTTCTATGTAATCGAGTCCATGAGCTATATATAAGAAAGTTTAGTGTTGAGTTAAGGGCTTGATTATCTTGCTATGATCTTGAGGGAATAAAAATAAAAGAGAAAGAATAAAAAGAAATAAAGGGATCATTTGGATCTTATGGAGAGTAATGACTTCACATATAAAGAGTATGATGAATAAAAGTTGTTGAGAGTTGACAAACATAGTTTTGGTCATCGTTGCAATTAATAGGAATTAATAAAGAAAGAGAGGTTTTCACATATAAATATACTATCTTGGACATCTTTTATGATTGTGAGCACTCATTAAAATATGACATGCTAAAAGGTTGAGGTTGGACAAGGAAGACAACGTAATGGGTTATGTTTTATTACATCTGAAATAAATTATATTGTCATGGATCATACAACATGTTGAGCTTGCTTTTCCCTCTCATGCTAGCCGAATTATTTGCACCAAGTAGAGATACTACTTGTGCTTCCAAATATCCTTAAACCTAGTTTTTCCACGAGAGTCCACCATATCTACCTATGGATTGAGTAAGATCCTTCAAGTAAGTTGTCATTGTTGCAAGCAATAAAAATTGCTCTCTAAATATGTATGATTTATTAGTGTGGAGAAAATAAGCTTTATACGATCTTGTGATATGAAGCAATAAAAGCGATGGACTGCATAATAAAGGTCCATATCACAAGTGGCAATATAAAGTGACATTCTTTTGCATTAAGATTTTGTGCGTCCAACCGTAAAAGCACATGACAACCTCTGCTTCCCTCTGCGAAGGACCTATCTTTTATTTTTGTCTTATACCTTATACAAGAGTCATGGTGATCTTCACCCTTCCTTTTTACATTTTATCCTTTGGCAAGCACAGTATGTTGGAAAGATTTCCTGGTATAACATGGCTAATTGGGTGTGAGTATTCATGAACTATTATTGTTGGACATACCCTTGAGTAAAAGTTGGAGGCAAAACTATAAAGCCCTATCTTTCTCTGTGTCCGATAAATTCCATACCCATTAAGTATTTGCGTTAGTGTCAGCAATGTGAAAGATTATAGATAGTTGAGTATGTGGACTTGCTGAAAAGTTCTATTATATTGACTCTTTCCTATGTTATGATAAATTGCAATTTGCTCCAAATGACTGAGACTATAGTTTGTTAGTTTTCAATGGAAGTTTTACGATTCATACTTGAAATTGTGATTTGAGTAATACTCTAGAGCATAAAAATCATATGATAAGAATTATGATTAAGTTGATGTTCTAAGATGGATCATGATGCCTCATGTCCGTTATTTATTTTTATCGACACCTCTATCTCTAAACATGTGGACATATTTTTTGATTTCGGCTTTCGCATGTGGACAAGCGATGTCTAAGCTTGGGGGAGTTGATACGTCCATTTTGCATCATGCTTTTATATCGCTATTTATTGCATCATGAGCTGTTATTACACATTATGTCACAATACTTATGCCTATTCTCTCCTATTTTACAAGGTTTACATAAAGAGGGAGAATGCCGGCAGCTGGGATTCTGGGCTGGAAAAGGAGCAAATATTAGAGACCTATTCTGCACAGCTCCAAAAGTCCTGAAACTTCATAGAAGACGTTTTCAGAATATATAAAAAATACTCAGCGGAAGAAGTTCACGAGGGGGCCACACCCTGCCCACGAGGGTGGGGGCGCCCTACCCCCCTGGGCGCGCCCCTACCTCGTGGCCCCCTGGTGGCCCTCCGATGGCCATCTTCTGCTATATGGAGTCTTTCGATGGAAAAAAAATAAGCCATCTTCGGACGAAACTCCGCCGCCACGAGGCGGAACCTTGGCGGAACCAATCTAGGGCTCGCGGAGCTGTTCTGCCGGGGAAACTTCCCTCCGGGAGGGGGAAATCATCACCATCGTCATCACCAACGCTCCTCTCATCGGGAGAGGGCAATCTCCATCAACATTTCTTCACCAGCACCATCTCCTCTCCAAACCCTAGTTCATCTCTTGTATCCAATTCTTGTCTCAAGTCCGGGATTGGTACTAGTAGGTTGCTAGTAGTGTTAATTACTCCTTGTAGTTGATGCTAGTTGGTTTATTTGGTGGAAGATCATATGTTCAGATCCTATATGCATATTAATACCCCTCTGATTATGAACATGAATATGCTTTGTGAGTAGTTACGTTTGTTCCTGAGGACATGGAGAAGTCTTGCTATTAGTAGTCATGTGAATTTGGTATTCGTTCGATATTTTGATGGATGTATGTTGTCTCTCCTCTAGTGGTGTTATGTGAAGGTCGACTACATGACACTTCACCATTATTTGGGCCTAGAGGAAGGCATTGGGAAGTAATAAGTAGATGATGGGTTGCTAGAGTGACAGAAGCTTAAACCCTAGTTTATGCGTTGCTTCGTAAGGGGCTGATTTGGATCCATATGTTTCATGCTATGGTTAGGTTTACCTTAATACTTTTGTTGTAGTTGTGGATGCTTGCAATAGAGGTTAATCATAACTGGGATGCTTGTCCAAGTAAGGACAGAACCCAAGCACCGGTCCACCCACATACCAAATTATCAAAGTACCAAATGCGAATCATATGAACGTGATGAAAACTAGCTTAACGATATTCCCATGTGTCCTCGGGAGCGCTTTTATCTATATAAGAGTTTGTCCAGGCTTGTCCTTTGCTACAAAAAGTATTGGGACACCTTGCTGCACTTTATTTACTTTTGTTACTTGTTGCTCGTTACAAATTATCCTATCAAAAAAATTATCTGTTACTACTTATTTCAGTACTTGCAGAGAATACCTTGCTGGAAACCGCTTATCATTTCCTTCTGCTCCTCATTGGGTTCGACACTCTTACTTATCAAAAGGACTATGATAGATCCCCTATACTTGTGGGTCATCAGTATTCAATTGCAAGACATATATCAAGTGTTCTCAAATCCATAAAAGTATTGAATCCGATAACAATGA
This sequence comes from Triticum urartu, assembly GCF_003073215.2. Lineage (NCBI taxonomy): Eukaryota > Viridiplantae > Streptophyta > Magnoliopsida > Poales > Poaceae > Triticum > Triticum urartu. The sequence goes on along the minus strand of NC_053022.1, from coordinate 243,639,242 downwards.
AATCTAAAAGGGAAAAACTCAATTCATCACAAGATAGAGAGGGGAAAACACCACATGATCCGACTATATTAACAAAGCCCGCAATACATCAAGGTCATGACATCTCAAGAACACGAGAGAGAGAGAGAGAGAGAGATTAAACACATAGCTACTGGTACAAACCCTCAACCCCGAGGGTGGACTACTCCCTCCTCATCGTGGTGGCCGCTGGGATGATGAAGATGGCCACCGGTGATGATTCCCCCCTCCGGCAGGGTGCCAGAAAGGGTCCAGATTAGTTTTCGGTGGCCTATCTTTTATTCTTGTATTATACTTCATACAAGAGTCATGGTGATCTTCACCTTTCCTTTTTACATTTTATCCTTTGGCAAGTACAGTTGGAAAGATCCATATATATATATATATATATATACATACACACCCAATTGGATGTAAGTTATCATGAACTATTATTGTTGACATTACCCTTGAGGTAAAAGGTTGGGAGGCAAAACTATAAGCCCCTATCTTTCTCTGTGTTCGACTAAAACTTCATAACCATAAATATTGCGTGAGTGTTAGCAATTGTGAAAGACTAAATGATGGTTGAGTATGTGGACTTGCTAAAAAGCTCTTATATTGACTCTTTCCTATGTTACGATAAATTGTAATTGCTTCAATGACTGAGATTGTAGTTTGTTGGTTCTCAATGAAGTTTCTTATTTATACTTGAAATTGTGAATGAATTGTTGCTTTAGCATAAGAAATCATATGAAATATATATATATATATATATATATGTTGTTGTTGTTCTAAGAATGATCATGATGCCCTCATGCCCATATTTTATTTTATCGACACCTCTATCTCTAAACACGTGGACATATTTTTGGATATCGGCTTTCGCTTGAGGACAAGCGAGGTCTAAGCTTGGGGGAGTTGATACATCCATTTTGCATCATGCTTTTATATCGATATTTATTGCATTATGGGCTGTTATTACACATTATGCCACAATACTTATGCCTATTCTCTCTTATTTTACAAGGTTTACATGAAGAGGGAGAATGCCGGCAGCTGGAATTATGGGCTGGAAAAAGGAACAAATATTAGAGCCCTATTCTGCATAACTCCAAGAGTCCTGAAACTTCACGGGAGCATGTTTCAGAATATAAAAAAAATATTGGGCGAAGGAAGTACCAGAGGGGGGCCACCAACCATCCACGAGGGTGGGGGCACACCCTACCCCCTGGGCGCGCCCCCTACCTCGTGGGCACCCTAGCATGCCTCCGGTGCCCATCTTCTACTATACGAAGTCTTTCATCCGAGAAAAAATCATAAGCAAGCTTACGAGACGAAACTCCACCGCCACGAGGCGGAACCAATCGAGGGCTCCGGTGGAGCTGTTCTGCTAGGGAAACATCCCTCCGAGAGGGGGAAATCATCACCATCGTCAGCATCAACGATCCTCTCATCGGGAGGTGGTCAATCTCCATCAACATCTTCACCAGAACCATCTCATCTCAAACCCTAGTTCATCTCTTGTATCCAATCTTTGTCTCAAAACCTTAGATTCGTACCTGTGGGTTGCTAGTAGTATTGATTACTCCTTGTAGTTGATGCTAGTTGGTTTACTTGGTGGAAGATCATATGTTCAGATCCTTTATGCATATTAATACCCCTCTGATTATGAACAAGAATATTATTTGTGAGTAGTTACATTTCTTCCTGAGGACATGGGAGAAGTATTGCTATAAGTAGTCATGTGAATTTGGTATTCGTTCGATATTTTGGTGAGATGTATGTTGTCTGTCCTCTAGTGGTGTCATGTGAACATCGACTACATGACACTTCACCATTGTTTGGGCCTAGGGGAAGGCATTGGGAAGTAATAAGTGATGGGTTGCTAGAGTGACAGAAGCTTAAACCCTAGTTTATGCGTTGCTTCGTAAGGGGCTGATTTGGATCCATATGTTTCATGCTATGGTTAGGTTTACCTTAATACTTCTTTTGTAGTTGCGGATGCTTGCAATAGGGGTTAATCATAAGTGGGATGCTTGTCCAAGGAAGGTCAGTACCCAAGCACCGGTCCACCCACATATAAAATTATCAAAATACTGAACGCGAATCATATGAACGTGATGAAAACTAGCTTGACGATAATTCCTATGTGTCCTCGGGAGCATTTTCCTTTGTATAAGAGTTCGTCCAGGCTTGTCCTTTGCTACAAAAAAGGATTGGGCCATCTTGCTGCACCTTATTTACTTTTACTATTTGTTACCCATTACAAATTACCTTATCACAAAAATACTTGTTACCAATAATTTCAATGCTTGCACAGAATACCTTGCTGAAAACTGCTTATCATTTCCTTCTGCTCCTCGTTGGGTTCGACACTCTTACTTATCGAAAGGACTACGATAGATCCCCTATACTTGTGGGTCATCACTCATTTACCCCTTTCTCCCATTCCAATCTAGGAAACCGCCTCCCCTTCTTCTTTCTCGAGCCCAATCCAAAGCTCCCTTCTCTGCCCATCGCCGCGGCGCCATCACCGCTTTTGGCCCTCCCCGTGCCCTCCGTCAGCTGCCATGGCGCCCAAGAAAAATAAAAAGGGCACTCCAGGAGAGCGAGGACGTGGAGGATGCGCTAGTGACGAAGCGGAGGGAGCATGTCGTCTTTGCTCCTGGGCTTGACGCGCGCGCTCAAGGAGTGGTTCCAGTTCATGTGAGGGAGGGAGACGACGGGGCATCCCGCCACCCGCGTCATCCCTGGACCCAACAACGCGCTAGGTCCAGATCGATATCCCTTCTTTGTCGGTTATCTTTACTGCGGGCTCTGCCCCCCGTTCTCGGATTTCTTCATCGACATCATGTACACCTTCGACCTCCATCTTCTAGAGTTCACGCCGAACGCCGTGGTGTGTATGGCCATCTTTTCTCACCTCTGTAAGAACTTCATCGGGGTGACCCCCAACACATCGCTCTTTAGCCACTATTTCCTCCCTCACATCCAGCCAGGAGGGGCGCTGTCCGGTTGATACGTCTCCGACGTATCTACTTTTTCCCACGCTTTTCCTCTTGTTTTGGAATCTAATTTGCATGATTTGAATGAAACTAACCCCGGACTGACGCTGTTTTCAGCAGAACTACCATGGTGTTGTTTTCGTGCAGAAATAAAAGTTCTCGGAATAGAACGAAAGTTTTTGAGGATTTTTTATACCAATAATAAGAATTTCTGGAGCCAAGACCCACCAGAGAGGGGCCCCTAGGTGGGCACAACCCACCAGAGCGCGCCCCCTCTCTTGGCGCACCCAGGTGGGTTGTACCCACCTGGTGGCCCCACTAATGACTGCCCTGATACTATAAAATCACATTATTCCAAAAAAAATTAAGGAGAAATAATTATTGTGATCCACCAGACGGAGCCGCCGCCAAACCCTGTTCTTCCTCGAGAGGGCAGATCTGGAGTCCGTTTGGGGCTCCGGAGAGGGTGATCGTCGCTCTTCGTCATCACCAACCCTTCTCAATCGACAATTCCATGATGCTCCCCACTGGGAGTGAGTAATTCCTTCGTAGGCTCGCTGGTAGGTGAGGAGTTAGATGAGATTCATCATGTAATCGAGTTAGTTTTGTTAGGGCTTGATCCCTAGTATCCACTATGTTCTTAGATTAATGTTGCTATGACTTTGCCATGCTTAATGCTTGTCACTTTGGGCTCGGGTGCCATGATTTCAGATCTGAACCGTTTATGAATTCATCATTATATCCATGTTTTAGATCCGATCTTGCAAGTTATAGTCACCTACTACGGTTATGATCCGGCAACCCCGGAGTGACAACAACCGGGGCCACTCCCGGTGATGACCATAGTTTGAGGAGTTCATGTATTCACTATGTGTTAATGGTGTGTTCTGGTTCTCTATTAAATGGAGGCCTTAATATCCCTTAGTTTCCAATATGGACCGCGCTGCCACGGGAGGGAAGGACAAAAGATGCCATGCAAGTTCTTTTAATAAAGCACGTATGACTATTTATAGAATACATGCCTACATTGTATCGATGAACTGGAGCTAGTGCCGTATTGCCCTAGGTTATAACTGTCACATGATGAATATCATCCAACAAGTCACCGATCCAATGCCTACGAATTTATCCCTACTGTTTCTACTAAGTTACTACTACTATCATCACTGTTACACTTGCTACAAATCACTGCTATCACTGTTACTATTACCGTTGCTGCTGCTACTACTATCAAAACTATCAAACTACATTGCTACTGATCACTTTGCTGAGATAATTAATCTCCAGGTGTGGTTGAATTGACAACTCACCTGCTAATACCTTCAAATATTCTTTGGCTCCCCTTGTGTCGAATCTATAAATTTGGGTTGAATACTCTACCCTCGAAAACTGTTGCGACCCCCTATACTTGTGGGTTATCAAGACCTTTTTCTAGCGCCGTTGCCAGGGAGCATAGCTATATTTGTTGAGTCACTTGGGATTATTATCATATTATCACTATGAAGAATCTGAAGGATCCAAAGACTAAGATTTATCCCTCAAGGATGAGGGGAGGTAAGGAACTGCCATCCAGTTCTGCTTTAGATTCATCTTCTGTTATGAGTAAACTTGCAACACCACCACATGCTATTAATCCTGATATATCACAAGTTATTGATGATGCTACTTTTACTATGAATGATGCTTATGATGATGCCAGTACCTTACTTGGTGAATTTCTTGATAAACAAATTCCTAGAGTTATACAACATGATGTTGTTGAATCTGATGATGAGCTTGAAACTGAATCTCCTGAAACACCTGCTAGAACTAGCCTTCCTAGATATGAATTGCCTAAGGTTCCAAAAGGTTATGTTATGAGTGAAGAAGCAACTAGAAATATTCTTTCTTGTACTGATAGAGATGATCTAGAGAAATTACAACACAAGTATAAAGAAAAATCTTTGAATGCTAGAATGAAATGTGATCCTAAGTTTGCTACTTCACCTATTTGTATTGATGATAAGGATTATGAATTCTCTGTCTACCCAGAGCTAATTAATCTGGTTGAATCTGATCCTTTCCATGGTTATGAAACTGAAACTATTGTGGAACATCTTACTAAGTTGAATGACATAGCCACCCATTTTACACATGATGAGAAAACTCGTTATTACTTTATTCTCAAATTATTTCCTTTCTCATTAAAGGGTGATGATAAAGCTTGGTACAATACTCTTGCTCCTGGTTGTGTGCGTAGTCCCTAGGATATGGTTTATTACTTCTCTGAAAAATATTTTCCTGCTCATATGAAACAAGCTGCCTTATAGGAAATATTTAACTTTGTGCAAACTAAAGAAGAGAGTCTCCCACAAGCTTGGGGGAGGCTTTGCCAGTTACTTAATGCTTTGCCTGATCATCCTCTTAAGAAAAATGAACTACTTGATATCGTCTATAATGGACTAACCGATGCTTCTAGGGACTTCCTAGATAGTTGTGCTGGTTGTGTTATCAGGGAATAAACTATTGCTCAAGCTAAAGAATTATTGAATAACATATTGAAAATTATGATGATTGGACTATTCCTGAACCACTGCCAAAACCCACTCCGAAGAAGAGGGGTATATTATATCTCAGTCCTGAAGATATGCAAGAGGCAAAGAAATCTATGAAGGAAAAAGGTATTAAATCTGAGGGTGTTAAAAACTTACCTCCTATTGAAGAAATACATGGGCTTAATACACTACCAATGCCTAAGGTGGTAGAGGTAAATTCTCTTATGAAGGTCATGATAATAATAATCCTCACAATATGCATCCTAGCCAATGGCTTTATGAGTTTGAAAACTACATTAGGAAACAAGATCACTTCAATGCAAATGTTATGAAACAATTGAAATATAATTCTGATATGATTGCTCGCCTGAGTGACTTGTTATTTAGAATATCAAATGATGTTAGAGGTGTTGGAAAACATGCCTCTATGGTTCAAACTCAATTAGAACAAGTTGCTAAATCTCAAAGAGAATTTCTTGATGAAATGAATCATAATATGCATGACTTTGCTATTAGAGTTGCAACTAGAGGAGGTAAAATGACTCAGGAACCACTTTATCCTGAGGGACACCCTAAAAGAATTGAACAAGATTCACAAATAAACAACACTAGTGCATCTAGTCCTTCTAGGAAGAAAAAGAAAAAGAAAAATTATAGGACTTTGCACACTTCTAGTGAACCCGAAATAGGAAAACCTCCTGATAATGATAATGAAGTTTCTATCTCTGATGCTGAAACTCAATCTGGTAATGAACACTCATCTAATGATAATGAAAAAGATAATGATGAGGTTCATGAAGACTCTCAACCAACCAATGATAAAGAACCAGATGATGATGTTGAGATAGAACCACCTGTTGATCTTGATAACCCACAACCTAAAAATAAAAGATATGACAAAAGAGACTTTGTTGCTAGAAAACACGGTAAAGAAAGAGAACCATGGGTTCAAAAACCTATACCTTTTCCACCCAAGTCAACTAAAAAGAATGATGATGAAGAATTTGAACGCTTTGCTGAAATGCCGAGGCAAGTCTTTTTGCATACTCGCTTGACTGATATCTAGAAAATGCCTCCTTATGCAAAGTATATGAAAGACATCATCACTAATAAGAGAAAAATACCGAAAGCTGAAATCTCCACTATGCTCGCTAATTATACTTTTAAAGATGGGGTACCCAAAAAACTTGGAGATCCGGGTATACCAACTATACCTTGCTCTATCAAAAAGAATTATGTGAAAACTACTTTGTGTGATTTAGGAGCTAGTGTTAGTGTTATGCCTTTCTCTTTATTTAAAAGACTTGAATTGAATAAACTCACACCTACTGAAATTTCTTTGCAAATGGCTGACAAATCAACTGACATACCTATCGGTATCTGTGAGGATGTGCCCGTTGTTGTTGCCAATGTTACTATTTTGACTAACTTTGTTATACTTGAGATGCCCGAGGACGACAACATGTCGATTATCCTTGGTAGACCCTTCTTGAATACTGCAGTGGCTATTATTGATTGCAATAAAAGCAAGGTCACTTTTCATATCAATGGTAATGAGAATACGGTGCACTTCCAAAGAAAAATTCCAAGTGAATGGTATTAATGTTATTGAAAAATCTCCGACAATCATTATTGGAAGTTTTCAAATACCTCTACCTACTGTCAAAAAGAAATATGAAACACTTATTCTTGGGGAAATGCATATCCCCATTGAGGTAACTTAGTGATTTACAAAAGTTCTTTGGTTTCATGCTAATCAAAAGTGGTTGTTAATAAGACCCGATCAACCTTATTCATGAATCATTTTTGAACGGTATGAAGTTGATGAATTTAGTAAGCACTACTTTCTATCCCTACTTTTTATTCTCTATTTTTATTAGTTAAATAAAATAAAATGCCATGTTTTGTTTGTTTTCTGAATTTCCCCTGCAATAAAAATGACCCAACAATAAAAGTTCTCAGAATGCCCTAAAGATTTTATATGATTTTTCCTGAATATTTAAGAATTTTTTGTGCAAAACTAACCAGAGGGGGGTGCACCAGGTGGGCACAACCCACCTGGGCGCTTTAGCACCCCCTGGCGTGTCCTGGGGGTTGTGGTCCCCATGTGGGCCCCCTCACTTATCTCTTTAGCCCATGTTGTCACCTACCTCCAGAAAAAATATCACTCTTGTTCTCTCTCCCGTGTTCTTGCTCATTTTGCTGCCATTTTCGATCTTTTTGCTCGAAGCTCCATTTTCGAAATTATTTCGGGAGATTGTTGCTTGGTATGTGACTCCACCATTTATCCAATTAGTTTTTGTTCTAGTGTTTTATACTTTAAATAATTAGCTACTCTTGCTGATGTTGTAGATGTGCTTGCATGTTGAATTCTTAGTGTTCTAAGTTGTTTGAATGCTTGGTATGTGTCGGAGTAATGGGCCACGGGTAGCCTAACCCGAGCTCCCGAGCCTTTCAAAACATCGGGGTCGGCTGCGCCCCTCAAGACGGCAAGATGAAGCGCCGCCTTCTGGTGGCCGGCTGACAGAATGGCCGACTGCCAGAAGACGGCCATGCTCAGGAAGACGGCTCCAAGACGGGCCGACTCCTAGCAGTCGGCCCATGGCGCCCTCAAAGTCTGCGCCCCCATTAGGGAGACAAGACGGGGTACGGCTACAGTGCGAGCCTTCCCCCCGAATCCAGGCGGAGATCTCCGCACGACACGACACTGTTGCCTCTCCCCCCACACGTCACACCTGACAGGCGGAGTCCTATTCCCACGAAGGCCTGTCAGGTATGGCTTGCAGACGACGGGCCCTACTTGGCAGCCAGAGCCCTGAAGTCGGAGGAGGCTGGGGCAGCCGGACCTCGGAGGGGCCGTCTACCAGCAGGCGGCCAATCCCTCCCTTGGGCCCCATGCGCCATCAACCAGATGAGACACGGAATGGCAACAATGATCGCCCACCATGCGACGGGACTATAGCCATGCCTCCCTGACCAAGCTTGCGTCATTAGCGTTACGGCTACAGTGATCAGCAGCCGGCAAGACTTGCAAGCGACGGGAGCTGTTTGTTGGCTCCATACCAGACCAGGCGGCAGGGCCCACCAGGCGGCAGGCCCCAGCTGTCGGCCCAGAGGCCGGCGACCAGAGAGAATGATGACCGGGCCCTACGCCCGGCCAGATTACCATTGTAGCCCTTGGGGGTAGGCCTATATAAACCCCCCGGGCACCCATCCAAAGGGTTCGGCCCTGTTAGGACTAGACTCATACCTAGAGGAGGAGAGAGCGTGCCTGCCTTCTTCCACCTCTAGCAAACAGCTCGAGGAGCACCATTGTACCACTTACACACTAGTGATCATGCGGAGACCCCGCAGAGCAGGACTAGGGGTGTTATCTCCTAGGAGAGCCCCGAACCTGGGTAAAGTACGCCGACGTTCGTGTCTACGCCTCATCCCGCTTCCAGGCACCGGCGACGTTCTACTCGCTCCGACCATGATAAGCCATCCTTTGGCATATGTCGCACCCAACCCCCGACATTTGGCGCCCACCATGGGGCGAGCTGAACCGTCTCCCGGAGACCTGTTCTGGATAGGAACCCTGTTCCTTCCTGGCGAGCGTGGCCAGCCCGGCACGCCAGACAGCGTCTGCGCCGAGGCACCACACGGTGCGGAGATCGCCCGCGCAGCGAGCTGCCTCGACAATCTTGTTGGCGAGATTCGCCTCTCCGACGAGCCCGCATCCGACGCGGGCACCAACGGCCTCGAAGGCCGCCTCGTCGGCCTCCTCGATCAGCTCCACGTCGCCAGCGAGCCTGCTGCTGACTTGGAGTCGGCTGGCTCCACCGACCCGATATTGGTCGACTCCGACACGACTTCGCTCGACACGTTCCCCTCCAATGTGGTGGTCTACGATGAGCCGCCTCCTCGCGCAAACAGCGGTGGCAGCACTGTCACAAAGGTGCTCGTGATCATCCACGGCGAGCACCCTGGCGGGGGTGGTCAGGACCCGTTGTAGACGACAATGCAAGACTTGGCCGTGCCAATCCCGGAAGACGCCGATGCCGAGACGCTGGAAGCGCGCCAAGTCCAGCTCGTTGAGAGCGCCAGCCGGCTGGCCAGCATGAGACGCCTTTCGGAGGCCTACCAGCGGGAGATGGACCATGCTGTAGGCGGCACTCCGGCTCCTGGCAGGCCTAGCCACGTTGGCCCGATCAGGCAGCGTGGCACGGCCGTCACCAGCATGTTCGGGACAGACCGTCCCTTCTATGCCACACCTGCAGAGAACATACGAGCTGCCCAGGCGGCAGCATACGAGATAGACAAGCTCGAGGGCGACGAGCGTCGCCACATGACGGAGCGAGTTCAGCAGCTCCTGGACGCAGCTGCTGAGCAGCAAGATGCCGGGTGCTGCACTAAAGCGCCCAACCAGCGAAATGACGACCCACCACCTCGCCGAGACCAAGGCGCGACCTCCCGAACGCCGACTAGTGGTGTCCATGATATAAGAGACAAGGAACCGGCAGCCAGCCGCAGCCGGACTCATGTCACCATCGAGCGCGACCAAGACGGCCGCCCAAGAGCAGTGCGACGGCGGGACGACTGCCCGCCGCCTCCTCCCTACAGGGAGAGGTGCATCTCCCCGCTGCCTGTTGACCACCCATCACTCGGCGACCGCCTTGGCCGCCAAGAAGGAATCGGAGAAAACGATGCTCGCCATCGGATCAACCGCCTTAATCGGTCCCTGGCGCTAGAAGAGGAAGATGAGCTGGGTCCGCCTTGTTTTGGCCCCCGCATCTGAGATGAGCCCTTTCCCAAAGGGTTCACTATCCCAAGAGATACCCCCAAGTACACCGGCTCCATGAAGCCGGAGGGCTGGCTGGTCAACTACTCGACAGCCGTCAGCATCGCCAACGGCAACAAGTGCGTCGCCGTGAAGTACGTCCCCCTCATGCTCTAGGGCATGGCCCGGACATGGCTGAACAGCCTGAAGCCCCGCAGTGTCAATAGCTAGGTTGACTTTACTGAAGCATTCATCCACAACTTCACAGCACGTACAAGCGGCCGCCCAAGCCTCGCCAGCTCTCCCTGTGCGTCCAAGGTCCCAATGAGTCGACTCGCGACTATCTCACACGCTAGGCCGAGCTACGCAACTCTTGCGAGGGCGTGCACGAGGTGCAGACCATCGAGTACTTCACTGTCGGGTGCCGAGAGGGCACCCTCCTCAAGCACCGGCTCCTCTGCGATGAGCCAACGACCCTTGACGAGCTGCTAATCATAGCAGACAAGTACGCCACAGCCGACTCCTCCATGAAGGTGTAAATTTAAGTCAACGCATCTGGCAAGGTGGCCCCCAAGCCCCTCGGATCCCGGCTGGCGAAGCCAGTCGGCGGCAGCAGCCGTACGATAACAAGCGCAAGGCCGCATAGCCGGCTTCCACAAGCTGGCAGGTGGCGGCAGTTGAAGATCGACAACCAGAAGAGCAGCCTCATCCCAAGCGTCAGAAGGGCGGCAAGCCTAACTGGCTGCCCGATTTCTCGTGCGAACAGACTCTTGATGCTCCCTGCAAGTTCCACATCGGTGCAAAGCCATCCAATCACACAACTCGGAAGTGCCATTGGCTCACCAGGATTGCCAAGGGTGACGGACTCCAGCCCGCTCCCCTTGTCGGCCCGCCGCCTCCTCCCCCGCAGCAGCCGGCGGCTCGGCCAGTCGATGCCGTGCAAGATGATTATCCCGAAGAGCATGGGGCCTATGTCGTGTTCACCAGCATGGCCGACGATAGGCGCAGCAGGTGGTAGCAGCGGTTGGAAGTGAACCAGTAGCATCAGAGATCCCCGAGTTCATGCATTGGTCCGAGAAACCCATTAGCTGGAGCAGAGCTGTCCACCCGCAAGTGATGCCAAGCCCCGGCTCCTATGCCTTGGTGCTGGATGCCATGTTTGCTACAGAGAGGCGGGCTGCCCGTTTTCCCCGAGTCCTGATAGATGGCGGCAGTAGCATCAACATTCTGTACAAGGATACCATGGAGAAATTGGGAATCAAGCAGAGACACCTTCAGCCCAGTCGGACTGTTTTCCATGGCATAGTTCCTGGCCTTTCCTGCTCACCAATCGGCAAGACTCAGATAGATGTCCTCTTCGGGGACAAAACTCATTTCCACCGAGAGCCAGTCTGGTTTGAGGTGGTGGACCTTGAGAGCCCTTATCACGCACTGCTTGGCTGGCCTGCCTTGGCCAAGTTCATGGCGGTCCCCCACTATGCTTACCTAAAGATGAAGATGCCAACCTCTAAGGGAATCCTAACCGTAGGAGGAGACTACAAGAAGTCGTCCGCCTGTGTGGCGGAGAGCAGCCTGTTAGCCGAGTCCCTCGTAATCGCAGCAGAGAAACGGCTCCTTGACCGGTCTGTGGCAATGGCAGGCAAGCAGCCGGAAATGTCGCCCGACCCTAAGGAGTCGGAAGCAGAGGGCTCGTTCAAGCCGGCCAAAGAAACAAAGAATATACCTTTGGACCCGGAGCACCCGGAGAGGTATGATGTCATTGGTGTAAAACCTTGACAGTAAATAGGAAGGCGAGCTCGTCGATTTCCTCCGTGAGAATCGGGACATCTTCGCATGGTCCCCCAAAGACATGCCAGGTGTACCGACGGAATTCGCCGAGCACAAGTTACACGTCCGATTTGATGCCAAGCCAGTCCGGCAGCCCTTGCGCCGCCTATCAGAAGAGAAAAGAAGAGTTATTGGAGAAGAGATAGCCCGGCTCCTGGCAGCCGGCTTCATCATGGAGGTGTTCTTTCCAGAATGGTTAGCCAATCCAGTCCTAGTGCTGAAGAAGAACAAGAAGTGGCGCATGTGCATTGATTATACCAGCCTCAACAAAGCATGCCCCAAAGATCCATCTGCTCTTCCCAGAATCGATCAAGTGATCAACTCTACAGCCGGATGTGAGCTGTTGAGTTTTTTGGATGCATACTCCGGGTATCACCAGATCAAGCTGGACCCGGCCGACATGATGAAGACTGTCTTCATCACGCCATTTGGAGCCTTCTGCTACCTAACCATGACGTTCGGCTTAAGAAATGCCGGCGCCACCTTTTAGCGTTTCATGCAGAAGTGTCTCCTCAAACAACTCGGCAAAAATGCTCATGTTTATGTAGACGATGTGGTGGTGAAGACAGAGAAGCGTGGGACACTACTGGAGGATCTCAGGGAGACTTTTGAGAACCTGCGCCGATTTCAGATCAAGCTCAATCCAAAGAAGTGTGTCTTTGGGGTACCAGCCAGCCAGCTTCTTGGTTTTCTAGTCTCAGAGCGCGGCATAGAGTGCAACTCTGTGAAGATCAAGGCCATCGAAAGGATGGAAATACCCACCCGACTGCTGGATGTGCAAAAATTTACCGGCTGCTTAGCATCTATTAGCCGTTTCATCAGTCGGCTGGGCGAGAAGGCTCTTCCCCTGTACCAGCTCATGAAGAAGACCACCTTTTTCGAGTGGAATGACAAGGCGGACGAAGATTTTCTCCAGCTCAAGAAGATGTTGACCACCCCGCCTGTCTTAGTGGCCCCGACTCCTAAGGAACCAATGCTCCTCTAGATTGCCGCTACCAGTCGGGTGGTTACTACAGTCATACTGGTGGAACGGAAAGAAGAAGGCAAAGCCCTACCAATCCAGAGGCCGGTGTATTATCTAAGCGAAGTATTATCCGCCTCCAAGCAGAACTACCCCCACTATCAGAAGATGTGTTATGGCGTGCACTTTGCTGCCAAGAGACTGAAAAGCCGTCATCCCGACAGACATAGAATTCGACTCCCCTCAAGTCACCATGTACACCACAGAGGAGGCGGAAGAAGCACGACAAGACGATGTCGATCTGCTAGAAGAGGGCCGGTTGTTGGCACTGAGCCGGTCCACCATCTACTAGCAGAGCCTGCACCGATACTACAACAGAAAGGTCAAGCCAAGATCCTTCCAAGAAGGAGACCTTGTGCTCTGGCTGATCCAGCGAACAGCCAGCCAGCACAAGCTCTCGCCACCTTGGGAAGACCCCTTCATCATCAGCAAGGTGTTGGGCAATGACTCCTACTACCTCATCGATGCCCAGAAGCCTTGAGCACGCAAAAGAGATGACTCCGGAAAGGAGACGGAGCGACCATGGAATGCGAACCTCCTTCGATGGTTTTACAGTTGATGCAGTATGTACCACGCCAACTTTTGTATTAAGTACGAAGACTCCGGGTTCCCCGAGAAGAGCTCAAGGACTGCCCTCTTTTATCTCTATGATAAGTATTACATCTATCATTTATGTCATTTCATTAATCTGTCTGGCACCGGGTTCGACCAGTCGACCCGGGGACTTGCCGCCTTGTACTATGAGATGCTTCCTGCGGCCGGACAAGTAGTGTGTTGGCACCCTAGCTTTCTCCTGCCAGAGGCCGCAGCCTGCAGAGCAGCTATTCGGTCGGCAGGAGTCAAGGCAAAAAGGGCGCTTGCATGAAAAATGGCTAAGGACTTAAGGCATTTACATAGTCCAAGCCAGTTTCTCGCCTCGCCAACCGGTTGCCGAGCAACCGGCTAGCCGGCTTCTACTTAACTTGCCAAGAAAACTCTAGCCGGCCAAGTACTTGCCTTCCCAAAAGTGGCTAAGTACTTGACCCAGCCACAGTCCGCAGAGCGGCTGTTCAGCTGGCAAGACGGCAACCAAGGGAAGGTGGCAAAGGAAAAATCCAAGAGAGTAGAAGGCAAGGAAAGGTAGAACTTGGATAAAATATTTACATGTCAAAGGCCCTTGGCCGACATCCAACATAAGTTCCAAATACACCTAGCTGGTGGAATTGTGTGAAGCTACCAAAGTTCGTTGAGACTGATAAACAGGGAGAAATAAAAAGTAAAGTGGCAGCCTAGGGATCGGCGGATGGGTTCGGCGGAGTGGTGGAGTCGGTGGCGCTGGCTGGTCGAGCGGCCGGCTGGTCGGTCCCCGCTTGGTCCCCTCCAGTGGCAGCCGGCTCATTCGGGTGCGGATCGTTGTTGGAGGCACGGTCAAGTTGGGGCTGGCCGTCCGCTCCCACCTCTGGTGCCCCCTCTGCCCCTTCCTCCTCCTCCTCGTCTTCTCCTCGTCACTGGAGTCGATCACCTCGGCCGAGTCCTTGCCCTCCTCCGGATTCAACCCGAACCACTCTGGCGGTGCCTCGGTGCCGTCCTCAGCCGGCTCCGGGATGAAGACTCCGATGTCGGTGTACTCAGCGATGGCCGCCGCCCGCTTGACGAGTTCGCCCTCCACCGCCACTAGCTCCTCCTGGGCCTCCTGTTGGAACCTGGTCAACTGGGTTAGATCTAGCCTAGGGTACCATGCCTTGACGAACTCCAAGGCCCGGTGTGCTCCGGCCCGGGATGAGGAGCCCTTCCACGCCTCAAGGCGGCCAGCCGCCACCTTCACCTAGTCGACAATCCGGCTGGGGGTGCGCGGGGCCGGCCTGTCGGGCCACAAGGCGGCGATCGCCTGGGCGCTGACACACTGAAGCCGGCGCAGCATCCGATGAGTCGGCCAAAGACGGGCCTGGATGCTGAGAAGCTGCTCGCGAAGGGTGCGAGGGGCATTGGCGGTGATCCGCTCGCCTTCCGCCCTTCGTTCTTCATGGTCGGCCTCGATAGCCTGGTTGGCGGCACCAGAGTGGCCTGGAAAGAAGTCTGCTAGGACTAAGCAAAAGAGTCAGAACAAGAAGAAAAGAAGCCGGCTTGGCTAGAGGCTGCCGACTTAAAAGAAAAGTAAAGAAGGTCGCCTACCATCAACCATATCCTCGATTTCACCAAAGCCGACCGTCAGCATCGCCTCCTTGTCGGTCCAGGCGAAGCGTTCGATCTTGAACACGGAAAGAAGAGTCGCCTCCTTGTCCTCCGCCTCCTTCTGGGCCTTCTGAAGAAGCCCTGCCTGCTCCGCTAGATGTGTGGCCAGCCGGTCACGTTCTTTAGCCAGCTTGCTACAGTCCACCTCCTTGGCATGCAATGTGGCGTTGGCTTCGCCCAGTTGCCGTTGAAGGATGGCGTTGGCCTCAGCAAAATCAGAAAAAGAAGGAAACGACAACAATCAACAAAGAAAGATGTAGCGCCAAGAAGATCCGGCCCGACTGCTCAGCAGTCGGCCCGGATCTCGAGGACTACAGCCCGCGGGTGCGCCAGCGCGCCCCCACAGAGAGAAGAGGACTTACTCCGGCTCTACGACAAGTCGGCGGCGCATTGATCCAACTCCTGGACTCTGGAGTTGAAGGCGGCCGCACGGAGGTTATGGTAGTCCTGCAGCAAATGTATTAGTACTCGGAGCTTGTGAATTAGAGTTCCGGGCCGCCTGCTCAGCAGCCGGCCCTGAACTCAGGGACTACATCTAGTGGGTGCGCTGGTGCGCCCCCATGAAGCAATACAAAAATTGAAAATAAAGGAGGAAGAGGTATACCCAGATGGCTTCTCGCGACTCCAGGAACGACTTGTTGCAATGCTTAAGAGCATCGGCCTCAGTGCAGAGTTTGGCTTGGACCTACAAGACCGCCTTGTTCAGGTGGGTCGTCCCGCCTCGTCGCGCCCATCCAGCGGGCGCGGTGCTGGTCCCCTCGGTGTCCGGGATGGAGGAGTTCGCGGCGCCGACCTCCAGTGGGCGTGGCGCCGAGGCCGCCTTCGCAGGCCGGCGGCGTAAGGGTGTGGGGCTCCCGGGAGTCAGGCCCGTCACCATCTCATTTCCGGCCGGTGGCACCGGTGGGTTGGCCGGCTGCTTGTCTCGCGCCTCCTCAGAAGGTGCTGGCGGGTGCACGATTACATCCGGAATGGCAGCATCGCTGCCCTCCATCTCCATAATAGGGTGCTCACCGCCGGTTTCCCCAGTTTGCGCCACAAACTCCGGTGGTGGTGGCGCAGAGTTCAGGGGGACGACGAACATCGCCGACTGATGGCGCGCAGCTTCTTCAGCCCACTTCTTCGCCGCATCAGCGGCCTCGGCCTTCGCCAGCTTCTTCAGGGTGGCGGCCTCCGCCTTGTTCGCCTCCGCCTTCTACAGGCGGGTGGCCGCCTTGCGCGCCTCCCCCGCGTTTCACAATGTCGCCTCCTGGAGGTCGGCGGCCGGATCGATCCGCTGGGTAGTGGTGGATGTCTCCGCCGACCTCACGATGGAGGCGGCGGCCAACTTCTCAAGAACGAGTGGGGCCCAAAATCAAGAGGAATGAAGTAAACGAGACAGATGAGATCGGCAAGAAAGGAGGAAGTACGAAGGAGGTCTGAACTTACGCAGAAACCAGCGCCGGCGTCTTCACCACATTGTGAAAGAGGTCAGCTTTCGCGGCCGCTTCGTCCCGCTTGGTCGCCACAGCCAAGCCCCTGGGTTTCTTCGGCCGACTGCCAAACAGGCTTGGCGCGGCTCTGCACTTATGCGTGCCGCCTCGGGTTGCCGGCGCGCTAGACGAGCTTGTGCCCTGCAGGTCGGAGCCCGGCTAGCGATGCGGGACGACTTCCCCCGTGTCGTCATCTGGCCAGCCCTCAAGGCTGGCTCCGAGCCCCGAGCCACCCGCGGTGCCGGCTCCTCCCTCGGCGTCGTCCTCCAAAGCCGCGGCCCCCAAGTCGGGGTCATCTACGTCGCTCTCCGCTCGGTCGGGAAGAAACCGGTGCTCCAGCCCTGTGGCGCCGGCTGCTGGCTGGAGGAGGGCGCTCTGTCCAAAGAGCCGACTAGTCAGATTAAGCATATGGAACCCGACAAAGAGGAAGAAAAATAGAAGGAAGGGAAAATTACCATAGGCGGGGGGTTGGCACGGGAATACGGCTCCTTGCCAAACTGCCACTCCTCCATGAGCTTGCAGTTTGCAAGGTAGTTCACCATGTGAGCTACCTCTGCGTGAGGCATCTCTTTGTTGCACAGCCGGCTTGGATCCCGATGACCGCTCATCTGACTTATCATATGAGGGCGGCCCTGGAGCGGGAGCACCCGGCGCACCACGAAGGCGGACAACAGCACCACCGTGTTCGGGGTGAGGTGGTGCGGCTGGAGATTGTAGAATTCGAGGAAGGCTCGGAGAAAGCCGCTTGCCGGCAGGCCGAGACCGCGCAGGCAGTGCGAGCGGAAGATGACCTGCTCGCCTTCCTCCGGCGCCGGTGATATCTCCCCCCTTGACGCCAGACGAACCCTCACGTACTCCGCGCGGGGCAGCCGTCACGTCTGGCGGAGGAAGTCGATGTGGTCCTTGTGAACTGTGGAGCCATCCCAGGCTCCGGCGCGCACCATGAGAACGAGGGGCTGACGGACGAGCTCGATGGAGACAAGCTGCGGCGGCGCTTCGGCAAGGCTCGGGCGCTGCGGCAAGGAGAAGGAGAAGTGTAAGAAAGAATGGGGCGGAGGGGCGCGCGTGCGTTCCCGCGTCCTCTCCTCCCCCTACTTATAGCCTGCGGGCTACGAAGCCGAGGGGGTGGGCGTGGGAACGTGGGATTAACTGTGCCCATGATCCCACACCCCCACCTTTACTGCGTGAATATTGCGCGCATTAACTCCACGGAGAAGCCCAACCGCCTACCTCGGCTGCCGCGGATCCGCTCGTTGCCTGAGGCCAAGTGGTGGTGGGCCCGGCCTACGGTCGCGTCCCGTCATGCGCGTGGGCTGGTAGGCCGACCCGGCCGGCCAGCGCCACATGGCATGCCCGCAACAGACGGCAGACAGAGAAGCTTATCAAGCACGCCACCTGATTCCCATCAACACATTCAAAATCCCAGCAGATGAAACTGCTGAGGCTCCGCGGCTCCTCAACCGCGGCCCCTCACCAGCTTCGAGGACTACTGTCGGAGTAATGGGCCACGAGTAGCCTAACCCGAGCCCCCGAGCCTTTCAAAACATCGGGGCCGGCTGCGCCCCTCAAGACGGCAAGATGAAGCGCCGCCTTCTGGTGGCCAGCAGGCAAAATGGCCGACTGCCAGAAGACGACCATGCTCAGGAAGGCGGCTCCAAGACGGGCCGACTCCTAGCAAGCGGACTCTAGAGAGGCCGGCTCCTAGCAGTCGGCCCATGGCGCCCTCAAAGTCTGCGCCCCCATTAAGGAGACAAGACGGGGTACGGCTACAGTGCGAAGCCTTCCCCCCGAATTCAGGGACGGGCGTGGCCACAGTGCCCTGTACAGGCGGAGATCTCCACACGACGCGGCACTGTTGCCTCTTCCCCCACACGTCACACCTGACAGGCGGAGTCCTGTTCCCACGAAGGCTTGTCTGGTATGGCTTGCAGACGGCGGGCCCTACCTGGCAGCCAGAGCCCTAAAGCCGGAGGAGGCTAGGGCAGCCGGACCTCGGAGGGGCCGGCTACCAGCAGGCGGCCAATCCCTCCCTTGGGCCCCATGCGCCATCAACCAGATGAGACACGGAATGGCAACAGTGATCTCGACCAGGCGGCGGGACTGTAGCCATGCCTCCCCGACCAAGCCTCTGTCATTAGCGTTACGGCTACAATGATCAGCAGCCGACAACACCCTCAAGTGGTGGGAGCGGCTTGTCAGCACCGTACCAGACCAGGCGGCGGGGCCCACCAGGCGACAGGCCCCAGCTGTCGGCCAAGAGGCCGGCGACCAGAGAGAATGACGACCGGGCCCTACGCCCGGCCAGATTACCATTGTACCCCTGGGGGTAGGCCTATATAAACCCCCTAGGGCACCCATGCAAAGGGTTCGGCCCTGTTAGGACTAGACTCATACCTAGAGGAGGAGAGAGTGTGCCTGCCTTCTTCCACCTCTAGCAAACAGCTCGAGGAGCACCATTTTACCACTTACACACTAGTGATCATGCGGAGACCCCACAGAGCAGGACTAGGGGTGTTATCTCCTAGGAGAGCCCGGAACCTGGGTAAAGTACGTCGGAGTTCGTGTCTATGCCTCATCCCGCTTCCAGGCACCGGCGACGTTCTACTTGCTCCCACCATGATAAGCCATCCTTTGGCATATGTCGCACCCAACCCCCGACACTATGGCCTCTGATAACCCACAAGTATAGGGGATCGCAACAATTTTCGAGGGTAGAGTATTCAACACAAATTTATTGATTCGACACAAGTGGAGCCAAAGAATATTCTCAAGTATTAGCAGTTGAGTTGTCAATTCAACCACACCTAAAAGACTTAATATCTGCAACAAAATATTTAGTAGAAATGTAGTTGGAAGTAACGGTAACGGTGGCAAAAGTAGCAATAGTTGTTTTTGTAGCAATCGTAACAGTGGCAACGGAAAAGTAACTAAGCAAAGACCAATATGTGAAAAGCTCGCAGGCAATGGATCAATGATGGATAATTATGTCAGATGTGATTCCTCATGCAATAGTTATAACATAGGGTGACACAGAACTAGCTCCAGTTCATCAATGTAATGTAGGCATGTATTCCGAATATAGTCATACGTGCTTACGGAAAAGAAATTGCATGACATCTTTTGTCCTACCCTCCCGTGGCAGCGGGGTCCTATTGGAAACTAAGGGATATTAAGGCCTCCTTTTAATAGAGTACCGGACCAAAGCATTAACACTTAGTGAATACATGAACTCCTTAAACTACAGTCATCATCGGGAGTGATCCCGATTATTGTCACTTCGGGGTTACCGGATCATAACACATAGTAGGTGACTATTGACTTGCAAGATAGGATCAAGAACTCACATATATTCATGAAAACATGATAGGTTCAGATCTAAAATCATGGCACTCGGGCCTGGTGACAAGCATTAAGGATAGCAAAGTCATAGCAACATCAATCTTAGAACATAATGGATACTAGGGATCAAACCCTAACAAAACTAACTCGATTACATGGTAAATCTCATCCGACCCATCAACGTCCAGCAAGCCTATGATGGGATTACTCACGCACAGCGGAGAGCATCATGAAATTGGTGATGGAGGAAGGTTCATGATGATGATGGCGACGGATTCCCCTCTCTGGAGCCCCGAACGGACTACAGATCAGCCCTCCCAATGAAGATTAGGGCTTGGCGGCGGCTCCGTATCATAAAACGTGATGAATCCTTCTCTCTGATTTTTTTCTCCCTGAATGTGAATACATAGAGTTGGAGTTGACGTCGGTGGAGTCTCAGGGGGCCCACGAGGCAGGGGCGCCCCCCAGGGGGCGCCCTGCACCCTCGTGGACAGGGTGTGGGCCCCCTGATGCTGATTCTTTCGCCGGTATTTTTTATTAATTCCAAAACATGTCTCCGTGGATTTTCAGGTCATTCCGAGAACTTTTATTTCCGCATTAAAATAACACCATGGCAATTCTACTGAAAACAGCGTCAATCCGAGTTAGTTCCGTTCAAACCATGCAAGTTAGAGTCCAAAACAAGGTCAAAAGTGTTTGGAAAAGTAGATACGTTGGGGACGTATCAACTCCCCCAAGCTTAAACCTTTGCTTGTCCTCAAGCAATTCAGTTGACAAACTGAAAGTGATAGAGAAAAACTTTTACAAACTCTGTTTGATCTTGTTGTTGCAAATATGTAAAGCCAACATTCAAGTTTTCAGCAAAGATTATGAACTAACAATATTCACAATAACATTTAGGTCTCATGTTTACTCATATCAATGGCATAATCAACTAGCGAGAAATAATAATAAATCTTGGATGACAACACTTTCTCAAAACAATCATAACATGATATAACAAGATGGTATCTCGCTAGCCCTTTCTGAGACCGCAAAACATAAATGCAGAGCACCCCTGAAGATCAAGGACTAACTAGACATTGTAATTCATGGTAAAAGAGATCCAGTCACAGTCATACTCAATATAAATTAATAGCAATGCATGCTAATTACAGCGGTGCTCTCCAACTGGTGCTTTTTAATAATAGGGAAGCAGGGATTTGCAGAGGTGCTAGAGCTCGAGTTTTGAAACAGAGATAAATAATATTTTGAGTGGTATACTTCCATTGTCAACATAACAACCAAGAGATCTCGATATCTTCCATGCTACACACATTATAGGCGGTTCCCAAATGTAGGATCGAAAGTATGTCTAGAGGGGGGGGTGATTAGACCACTTGACCAAATAAAAATCTAGCCTTTTCCCAATTTTATGTCTTGGCAGATTTTAGCAACTTAGCACAAGTCAAGCAATCAACCTACACATTCAAGTATAAGAATATAGCAGCAGAATATAAAACATTGCACATGAAGGTAAAGGGAGGAGTTTGGAGGGAGCAAATGCAATGTAGACACAGAGATTTTTGGCGTGGTTCCGATAGGTGGTGCTATCGTACATCCACATTGATGGAGAGTTCAACCCATGAAGGGTAACGGTTGCGCGAGTCCACGGAGGGCTCCATCCATGAAGGGTCCACGAAGAAGCAACCTTGTCTGTCCCACCATAGCCATCGCCCACGAAGGACTTGCCTCACTAGGATAGATCTTCATGAAGTAGGCGATCTCCTTGCCCGTACAAACTTCTTGGTTCAACTCCACAATCTTGACGGAGGCTCCCAAGTGACACCTAACCAATCTAGGAGACACCACTCTCCAAAAGGTAATAGATGGTGTGTTGATGATGAACTCCTTGCTCTTGTGCTTCAAATGATAGTCTCCCCAACACTCAACTCTCTCTCACAGATTTGGATTTGGTGGAAAGATGATTTGAGTGGAAAGCAACTTAGAGAAGGCAAGAGATCAAGATTCATATGGTTGGAATGGAATATCTTGACCTCAACACATGAGTAGGTGGTTCTCTCTCAGAAAATTATGATGGGAGTGTAGGCATGTTCTGATGGCTCTCCTCTTGAATGAAGAGTGGGTGGAGGGGTATTTATAGCCTCCACACAAAATCTAACCGTTACACACAAATCACCAAACTCGGTGGGACCGAATAATGAAACTTGGTTGGACCGATTTAGTTCAAAATGTGAACGTTAGGATTTTCGGTGGGACCGACATGTCAACTCGGTGAGACCGATTTCATTAGGGTTAGGGCATAACGTAATCTCGGTGAGACAGATTACACAAACTCGGCGAGACAGGCGTTGGTAATAAGCTAACCAGAGAGTTGGTCAGGCAAACTCGGTGGGACCGATTCGCTCATCTCGGTGAGTCCGAAACGTTACGAAGGGGAAACAGAGAGTTTGCATTGCGAACTCGGTGGGACCGATCGCTCATTTCGGTTGGACCGAAACATTGCGAAGGGAAATAGTGAGTTTGCAATCCCATGTCGGTGAGACTGAGATCCCTATCGGTGGGACCGAAAAGACTAGGGTTTTGTGGCAGTGGCTATGTCAACTGAACTCGGTGGCGCCGGATAGAAAGTTTCGGCGGGGCCGAGTTTGACTTTTGGTTTGGGACATATGTGGATATGAGAAGTAATTGAGGGTTTTGGAGCATATCACTAAGCATTTTGAGCAAGTAACCCATTAATCAACACCTCATCCTCTTTTAATAGTATTGGCTTTTCCTATGGACTCAATGTGATCTTGGATCACTAAAAGGTAAAATGTAGAGTCTTGAGCTTTAGAGCTTGATCCAATCTTTTGTCCTTAGCATTTTGAGGGGTCCAAATTTCTAATACATGCCATGCCAATCATTGAGCTTTCCTGAAATATTTATCTTGAAATAGTATTAGCTCAATGAGCTATATGTTGTTAGGAATTACCAAAACCACCCAGGGATAGTTGCACTTTCACCAAACAGAATGGTAAAGTTTATACTCCCCCACCACCAACAAACATCAATCCATGGCTTGTCCGAAACAACGGGTGCCTCCAACTAACAACAATCCTGGGGGAGTTTTGTTTGCAATTATTTTGATTTTAGCATGGGACTGGGCATCCCCGTTACCAGCCATTTTCTCGTGAATGATGAGCGGAGTCCACTCATCTTGAGTTTAACCCACCTAGCATGGAAGGTATAGACAACCCTAGTTGATACATGAGCTATTCGAGCATACAAAACAGAATTTCATTTAAAGGTTTAGAGTTTGGCACATACAAATTTACTTGGAACGGCAGGTAGATACCGCTTATAGGAAGTTATGGTGGACTCATGTGGAATAACTTTGGGGGTTTATGGAAGTGGATGCACAAGCAATATTCCCGCTTAGTACAAGTGAAGGCTATAAAGAGACTGGGAAGCGACCAACTGCAGAGCGACAACATTCATGAACATGCATTAAGATTAATCAACAATGAGTGCAAGCATGAGTAGGATATAAATCACCATGAACATAAATATCGTGGAGGCTATGTTGATTTTGTTTCAACTACATGCGTGAACATGTGCCAAGTCAAGCCACTCGAATCATTCAAAGGAGGATACCACCCTATCATACCACATCACAACCATTTTAATAGCATGTTGGCACACAAGGTAAACTATTATAAACTCCTAGCTAATTAAGCATGGCATGGGCAACTATAATCTCTAATTGTCACTGCAAACATGTTTCATTCATAATAGGATGAATAAGGAACGATGAACTAATCATATTTACAAAAACAAGATAGGTCGAGTTCATACCAGCTTCTCTCATCTCAATCAGTCCATCATATATCGTCATTATTGCCTTTCACTTGCACGACCGAATGGTGTGGATAATAATAATAATAGTGCACGTGCATTGGACTAAGCTGGAATCTGCAAGCATTTAATACAAGGGAGAGACAAGGTAATATGGGCTCTTTGTTAAATCAACAATGATGCATATGAGAGCCACTCAACATTTTCATCATGGTCTTCTCCTCTCGACCCCCAAAGAATAAAACTATTTACACTGGAAAGCTCCCAACAAGCAAAAGAAGAACGAGAAATCTTTTTGGGTTTTTGTTTTAATTAGTGCTACTATAGGCATGGAAAGTAAACTAGCTAAAAGCTGCAACCAATTTATTTTCTTAAGGTTTTTCAAACACACAAGAAGAAGGCTTAGAAAACAAAATAAACTAGCATGGATGGTACAATGAAAAAGTATGAGCACCGAAAACTAGAATGAGTGTGTGAACATGAATGTAATGTCGGTGAGAAATACGTACTCCCCCAAGCTTAGGCTTTTGGCCTAAGTTGGTCTATGGCCACTGTTAGCCTGGTGGATATCCAAAGTTGTAGCTGGGGTCGTACTGAGATGCAACACCTACTGCCTGAAGAGCTATAGCTTGGAGGCGAGCTGCCTTCATCCACCTCTCATACTTGTTCGCCTCCTCCCTGGTTATAACATATCTCCTTTTTGCCTGAAAGTTAAACAAAGTAGGAGCAGGGAGGGCAACATGGACAGTGTGCTATTTGTCAAAGATTAGTCAGTACTGGAGGAACTGTTCGTTCCTCTCAAGAAACTGATGGCGAACCATAGCATTATAATCTAGGTAAGCAGGAAGTAGCTCTATATCATTTCCATGTATGGGACCTTAAGATAATTATCTACACGAGTTGCATAAATTCCACCAAACAAATATCCGCTTATACCATTAAGATGCAACCTTCGTGCCACAATGGCCCCCAAGTTATATTGTTTCTCTCCTAATACCACACTTTTGAGGACACAAAGATCTGGAATGCACATGTGACAAGCCTCATCTTTACCATTAATGCATCTACCAATAAAGAGAGAAAAATAATGTATGGAAGGGAAATGAATGCTCCCTATGGTGGCTCGTGTGATTTCCCTATATTCCCCCACAGTGATACTAGCAAGAAAGTCTCTATATTCAGATTTGCGAGGTTCACTGACATTGCCCCACTGCGGGAGTTTACAAGCAGTATTAAAATCTTCTAGGTCCATGGTATATGATTTTATCATAAATATCAAATAAAACAGTGTGAGAATTGCGCAAGGATGTAAATTTAAACCTCCTCACAAAGCAATCAGTTAGGTAATGTAATGCAGGCACTTATCTGACACAAGGTCCTCAAGATCAGCATTACGCATATACGCGTCAAATTCATCCTTTATGCCTGCCTGGACCATAAACTCCTCTGACAGCCATTCACAAGGCCGCACTTGAGCTTCCCTTGGTGGTTCATCGTCCGGCTCACGTATCGCGAGCCTTGGTCCTTGCTTCCTTGAGGAACCACCGTGGTACATTTTCCTGAACATTTTCTTTCTCTGAAAAATTTCTGAATTTTTTTAGTGACTCAAAATAAAAGTGAACCAAACTGAACAAAATTGATAGCAATTACTCCTACAAGTGCCTAGAGGCTATATCATGCATTAAAACTACTTTGGACCATATAAATTTGACATGCAAGCTCAAGAACAGGCTCACCTTAGCAGCAAAAAATTGCAATAAATAAGGCACTAGAACAAAAACTAATTGGACCAGTGGAGGAGTCACATACCGATGAACAATATCCCCAAACAGTTTTGTGAATGGAGCTTTGAGAAAGGAGATCAAAAATGGCAGCAAGATGAGCTAGAACACGAGTTTGAGCTATGGGAGGAATTTTTTCTGGAGGAAGACGAAGTGAATGGGTGCTGGAATAAGTGGAGGGGGTCCACGAGGTACGGGGCGTGCCCAGCACCCTCGTGGCCAAACGGTGGGTCCCCCTGGTGTGTTCTTAGTGCCATAATTTCTTTAATATTCTATAAAAATCATATTTCATTTTCAAGAAATTTGGAGAACTTTTATTTTCGGGGTATTTTTATTGCAAGAACAATTCAGAAAACAGACATAAAATACTAATTTTGCTTTATTTAATCTAAATAACAGATAGTAAAAGGAGGGTACAGAGAGTTGTGCTTTCTAACTTCATCCATCTCACGGTCATCAAAAGGAATCCACTAACAAGTTTGATCAAGTCTTGTTAACAAACTCTTTCCGAATAACATAAACCGGAGAATTTTCGAATAACACTTAGGTTACCTCAACGGGGATATGCATGTCCCCAACAACAAGAATATCATATTTCTTCTTGACAGTAGGAAGAGGGGATTCAAAACCTCCAATAGTAATCATTGAAAATTTTCCAATAGAATTGATATTGTGGACTTGAGGTTGTTTCCTCGGAAAGTGTACCATATGATCATTACCATTAACATGAAAAGTGACATTGCCTTTGTTGCAAGCAATAACGGCCCATGCAGTATTCAAAAAGGGTGTACCAAGGATAATCGACATACTATCATCCTCGGGAATATCAAGAATAACAAAGTCCGTTAAAATAGTAACGTTTGCAACCACAACCGGCACATCATCACAAATACCGACAGGTATAGCAGTTGATTTATCGGCCATTTGCAAAGATATTTCAGTAGGTGTCAACTTATTTAAATAAAGTCTACGATATAAAGAGAGAGGCATAACACTAACACCGGCTCCAACATCACATAAAGTAGTTTTAACATAGTTTCATTTAATGGAGCATGGTATAGTTGGTACTCCTGGATCTCCTAGTTTCTTAGGTATTCCACCTTTAAAAGTATAATTGGCAAGCATGGTGGAAATTTCAGCTTCTGGTATCTTTCTTTTTATTTGTAACAATATCTTTCATATACTTAGCATAAGGATTCATTTTAAGCATATCAGCCCGCATACGCAAAAAGATAGGTCTAATCACTTCTGCAAAGCGCTCAAAATCCTCATCATCCTTTTTCTTGGATGGTTTAGGAGGAAAAGGCATGGGTTTCTGAACCCATGGTTCTCTTTATTTACCGTGCTTCCTAGCAACGAAGTCTCTCTTATCATAACATTGATTCTTTGATTGTGGGTTATTAAGATCAACAACAGGTTCAATCTCTACATCATTATTATTGCTAGGTTGAGCATCAACATGAACATCATCATTAACATTAACATTATCACTAGGTTCATGTTCATTACCAGATTGTGTTTCAACATCAGAAATAGAAATATCATTGGGCTTCTTAGGTTTGTCAACAACAGGTTCACTAGAAGCATGCAAAGTCCTATCATTTTTCTTTTTCTTCTTCTTAGAAGGACTAGGTGCATCAACATTAGTTCTTTGAGAATCTTTCTCAACTGTCTTAGGGTGGCCCTCAGGATAGAAAGGTTCCTGAGTCATTTTATCCCCTCTAGTCACAACTCTAACTGCATTATCATTTTTCTTATATTATTTAATTCATTGAGCAAATCATCTTGTGCTTTAAGCACTTGTTCTACCTGAGTGGTAACCATAGAAGCATGTTTACTAATAAGTTTAAGGTCACCTTTAACTCTAGACATATAATCACTCAAGTGTTCAATCATATAAGCATTACATTTTAATTGTCTACCAACATAAGCATTGAAATTTTCTTGTTTAACAATAAAATTATCAAACTCATCCAAGCATTGGCTAGCAGACTTATTACGAGGAATATCACCTTCACCAAATCTATAGAGAGAATTTACCTTTACTACCTGTGTCGGGATGTCAAGACCATGTATTTCTTCAATAGGTGGTAAATTCATAACATCTTCAGCTTTAATACCCTTTTCTTTCATAGATTTCTTTGCCTCTTGCATATCTTCAGGACTGAGAAATAGAATACCCCTTTTATTCGGAGTTGGCTTAGGGGTTGGTTCAGGAAGTGTCCAATCATTATCATTACTCAATATATTATTCAATAGCAATTCAACTTGCTCAACAGTTCTTTCCCTGAAAACACAACCAGCACAACTATCCAGGTGTTCTCTAGAAGCATCGGTTAGTCCATTATAAAAGATATCAAGTATTTCATTTTTCTTGAGAGGATGATTAGGCAAAGCATTAAGTAATCGGAGAAGCATCCCCCAAGCTTGTGGGAGACTCTCTTCTTGAATTTGCACAAAATTATATATTTCCTGTAAGTGCATCTAGTGCCACCCCTAGTTGGCTTTGGAGTATTGACGACAAACCTAGTTGAGGGACTAATGTGTTTGTGAGAATTGCAGGATAACACAGGTAGTAGTCCCTCATTGATTTGGTCTACCTACCGGAGATGACCCCTAAAAATGTATGAAGACATTGAAGACAAAGATGGTACGTGAAGATATTGACATTGAAGACTATGACAAGAGAAGACATCGTGTGAAGACTATGGAGTGCGAAGACTTTGTTGTTTCGTTGTTTCCTTTTCTTCTTTGTTGAGTTATAGGAACCACCGTACTGTTAAGTGGGGTCCCAGTGAACAAAGTCAGAGTGACTGAAGTGATGCTTAACCAAAATCCTATGTCTTCGAGCGAAGACAATGAGAGCAAAACTTATCCAGAGCTAGATAAGTCAGCGTTACTTGTAGGCCAAGTAAAGTTGCCGCATGTGTTTGAAATCTGACCGTTGGAACACGTGTCAGTTCCTTAGTGACCCAGGGTCATTTCGAACAAATTAGGTCGGGTTGCCTAGTGGCTATAAATAGCCCACCCCCTACACCATAAATTGGTGGCTGCTCAGAGTTAGTGCATGGCTTTTGTCGTCTGAGAGCAACCCACCTCGAAGCCTTTGCGAGAGAAATCCTTGCGAGGATAAAGCCCTAAACACCCAGAGCCAAAGAGTGTTAGGCATCACTGAAGTCTTCCTGTCTGTGTGATCTGAAGACTTGTAACACTTGAGGACTGTGAATCCTCCAGCCGGTTAGGCGTCGCATTCTGAGCATCCAAGAGTCATTGTGGATCGCCGGTGAATGAAGTCTGTGAAGGTTTGGAAGTCTACCTTGAATACTTACCAGAGTGATTGGGCGAGGACTGGGTGTCCTTAGCTCAAGGGGAATAAGGTGAAGACACGGTCTTCTGAGTTAAATCTCAGCCTCCCTAACCAGACGTACAGTTGTCAGAGCAACTAGAACTGGTCCAACAAAACATTGTCTTCAACAAGCAATTGGTTGTATCCTTCCCATCTCTTTATTTACAGTTGGTCCTTGTGAAGTCATTACCTATTTGCATTGTCCATTTGTCTTCACTGTGTGACTGTTTGTTCTGATTGGCTTCATACTATCTTCCATCCTGATCCATACTGCCTAGCTGCTATTAGTCTTCGTGCTTTCAGTTTATTGTATACTTGACTATGGCTTGCTTAGTGTAGTCTACCTTCTGCTGCATGTTAATAGGTTCATTTCTATCGTTTGTCCTTGAAACTTCCATGTTTTGAAGACTTTCATAAAAATTGCCTATTCACCCCCCTCTAGTCGATAACTAGCACTTTCAATTGGTATCAGAGCAAGGTACTCCCTTGTTCTGTGTGATTCGGTTTAACCACCTGGAGTTTTAGCTATGTCGACTGCAGGGATAATCAAAGTCTCCGCTGCGTGCCCCGTCTTCAATGGAACTAAATATCCCTACTGGAAGAATAAGATGCGCATGCATGTTCAAGCCATTGATGTCGACCTCTGGTATGTCGTCAAGAATGGCGTTCCCAAGGCTGGTGAAGGTGTCACCGCTGCTGATGTCAAGAAGTTCGTTCAACTGGATTCCACTGCCAGGAACATCATATGTGGTCATCTGACCAAAGGGTAGTATGGCCGTGTGAGTGCTCTGGAAACATCGAAGCTAGCCTGGGACTGGCTCTCCAAGGTCAACGAAGGCGTCTCAACCCAGAGAGATCAAAGGATCAGTGTCCTTCGCAACCTCTTCAACCGCTTCAAAAGAAACGACAATGAGAATGTTCAGCTCATGTTTGATCGCCTCACTGACATCACAAATGAGCTTCAAGCTCTCGGCGCTATTGAGATCACCAAGCATGAAATTGTCAAGATGCTCCTGAGATCACTTGACAGCTCGTTTGACATCCTAGCCCTGATGATTCAAGAACGCCCTGACTTCAAGACACTCGATCCGTCTGACATACTTGAAAGGCTCAACACACATGAGTTTCAGCTTTCTGAGAAAAGAGATATCTACGGTCCCAACTATGGCCGAACTCGTGCCTTGAAGGCAAAAGGTGTTTCCTCATATGAAGAAGAATCTGACTACAGTTCTGATGATCCTGAAGACATTGGAAAGGAGCTTTCTATGCTTGTGAAGAAGGTCCAGAAATTCACCAAGAAGAAAGGCTTCAGAAAGTCTTCACGATCCAACTCAAGGAATGATGAAGCTTCTACTCATGACTACAAGAAGAGAACATGCCACAAGTGCAAGAAACCTGGTCACTACATCTTTGAGTGTCTGCAGTGGGACAATGAGAACAAGAAGAAGAAGAGCAAGGAATATGATTCTGACGACAAGAAGAAGAAGAAATACTCAAAGTCTTCTTCCAAGTCTTCCTCAAAGTCATCATCACACAAGAAGAGCTCATCTGGCAAGGCTCGTGCATTTGTTGGCAAGGAAATGGATTGAGAGGAGGAGTATGCTTCTGAGGAGGCGGAGGTGGAGTCTGAGGAGGATTCTGACTCTGGCGTTGCAAGTCTGGCTACGGCCTACGTTGCCAAGTCCATCTTCAACACGGAAGACAATGACTTCGTCACCGACGCCGATGCTAATGACAAGGACAACTCAGCTCCCACTTATTGCTTCATGGCACGCAGTGCCAAGGTAAACTCACGCAATGCTCACTATCAAACATCCAGTGAAGATGACTCTGATTGTGGTTCCAAACCCAGCTACAAAACACTTGCTAAAATTGCAACTGAATAACAGAAAGCTATGGAACATATTCAAAAACTGTTAGACAAAAGCGATGACATGTTGGACGCTGAAATGACTCAATCTCAGTCCTTAATTGAAGACATAAAAAATCTTCATGTTAAGTATGAGGAACTTGAAAGTCGTCATGAAACGCTCTCAACAACTCATGAAAATCTTTCCTATGATTGTCTTCAAAGGAAGCAAGAACTTGAGAAAGTGAGAGCGGTTCATGAAGATATTCAAAAGGAAAATGAGTCAGTTCGTGCTGAACAGATCAGTCCCGCTCAGGTAGGATTTGAACCACCATGTATTAAATGCCTTGAGCGTGATAACGCTACTTCTGTTGCTGAATGTTCTATGGCTGCTACTGTTGCAATATCCTCAACTCTTGATGTGGTAACTAACTCCTCTGCTGAGGATGCCACTGCTATTGCTGATGAAAATTCTAGGTTGAAGACATTGCTTGAAACAGGGATATACAAAAGTCTCAAAGGGCATCAGACACTATGTGATGTCCTCAAAAGGCAGATTCTGAACCGAAACCCTAGGAAACAGGGTGTTGGGTTCGAAAGGAAAATGAATGCTGATGGCTCTTACTGGAAGCCTGAGAAGTACCCCAAAACCACATGGGTTGCTGCAAAGGAACCTTCAGTGGATCCATCCACCCTATCTGGCTTCACTTGTGCTAATCCTATTGTCATTGATGAATCCTTTGATGCAAACTATAAACTGTTTAAGAATCAGAATGGTGAAGTGTTTGCCAGGTATTTTGGTACTAACTGCAGGAATGGGCCACCTATGAAGAAAGTCTGGGTGCCTAAAAGGTGTCTGGAGAATCTTCCTGTGAATCTCGTCATGACACCACAAGGGAATAAGACAAACCCCAGACCATAGGTTTCATATGGTCCAAAGGCTTCATACGGACAGACGACTCACCCGAGTCGCACTAACACAAATGTTTTGCAGGGAAATCATACCCAGGCCTATGATTATGAGCGTGCTTCATCAAAACGCCATGTTCATAAGACCAAGAACTACTCTGCTTATTCCTATGAGTATTATTCACCTCCTGCAAAACTATTTGCCAGGGCTTCAAAGCCAAAGTTCTCATGTGCTGCACTTAGACTCATTGCTTTGAAGCCACCCTTGAAGATGTGGGTGGCTAAGAAAGCTTAACTCTCTTTTGCAGGGAAAGGTCTCCAGCCGAAAATCAAATGTGTATGACACTATTGCTGGGGACCTTAAACATCCTGTAGGACGCAAGATCGAATGCCCAAATGGTCTTATTATGTACTTTGTTCCTGAGTCACTTGCTATTTGTCCTATCAGTCCTAACCTCGATCTAAGCTTTCATAATCCACTTGCTCGTCAAATGTTTATGCTTCACAATGCTCTTCATGAAGCCTATCCCCCTAACTGCACTGTAGGGTATGACACAAGCTACTTCAGAATGGATTATTGATAGTGGATGCATTAATCACATGACTGGCGAATGAAGTCTTCTCATGGACTCAACCTTACGACCATCTGACAAAAGTCACATCACATTTGCTGATACTGGTAAAAGCAAGGTATTGGGTCTAGGTAGAGTTGCAATCTCAAAGGATCAGCACATGGATAAAGTGATGCTTGTTGAATCCCTTGGTTTCAACTTAATGTCTGTCTCAATGCTTTGCGATTTGAACATGATTGTGATATTTGGAAAATATCATTGCCTTATTCTAATGGAATCTGACAAGTCTCTAGTCTTTGAAGGGTATCGAAAAGATGATTTGTACATGGTATATTTCTCAGCAGGACCACAGCTTGTCGTATGTCTTCTAGCAAAAGCTTCAGAGTGCTGGCTCTGGCATCAGAGGCTAGGGCATGCTGGCATGAGGAACTTGCATACTCTTGCAAAGAAGAAGCACGTCATAGGGATCGAGGGCGTCAAGTTCAAGAAGGATCACTTATGCGGTGCCTGCGAAGCTGGAAAGATGACGAGGGCCAAGCATCCCTCGAAGACAATCATGACAACGACTCAACCCTTCAAACTGCTACACATGGACCTCTTCGGCCCTACTCACTACTCTACCCTTACTACTACTTCTTGTCTCTATGGCTTTGTCATTGTTGATGATTATTCAAGATACACATGGGTACATATAATCCTCTACAAGACTGAAGTGCAGGATGTCTTCAGACGCTTCGCTAATCAAGCCATGAACAACTATGGTGTCAAGATCAAGCACATCGGAAGTGACAATGGCACTGAATTCAAGAACACCGGCCTCAACACTTATCTCGATACATTGGCCATCACTCATGAGTTCTCAGCTCCGTACACGCCGCGGCAGAATGGCATCGTGGAATGCAAGAATAGAACACTCATTGAGATGGCTCGGAAGATGCTTGATGAATACAAGACACCAAGAAAGTTCTGGCCTGAAGCTATTGATACTGCATGCCATGTCATCAACCGTGTTTATCTTCACAAGCTTCTGAAGAAAACATCCTATGAACTCCTCACTGGTAAGAAGCCAAATGTCAGTTACTTCAGAGTATTTGGTGCTAGGTGCTGGATCAAGGATCCACATCACACTTCAAAATTTGCACCGAAAGCACATGAAGGTTTTATGCTTGGTTAGGGACAGGATTCGCACTCCTACAGAGTCTTCAACCTCTTTCACTATAAAGTGGTTGAAACTGTGGATGTGCGGTTCGATGAGACTAACGGCTCGCAAAGAGAGCACCTGCCAAATGTGCTAGATGAAATCTTACCCAGTGAATCCATCAAGCTTATGGGAACTGGAGAAATCATACTGTCTGAAGTACAGCCTGAAGAGGAACTTATCATTTCTGCACCTAGTCAACCTGAAGACAATGCTCAGCCTGAAGACAATCCTTCAAACGATGACAATGATCAGCAAGAGCAAAATCTTCATCCAATTCATCCTCGTGTTGCAAATGAAGTACAGATTGAGAAGATAATTGATAGCATCAATGCACCTTGTCCACTCACTCGTTCAGTGGGTAACACATCTAGCAAATTTCTATGGGCACTTTTCATTCGTCTCAATATCTGAACCCAAGAAAGTTGATGAAGCCTTCATGGAACCTGAATGGATTCAAGCTATGCAAGAAGAGCTTCAACAGTTCGAGCTGAATAATGTATGGGAACTGGTCAAGCGTCCTGATCCTCGTAAACACAATATCATAGGCACTAAATGGATATATCACAACAAGCAAGATGAGCATGGTCAAGTTGTTAGAAACAAGGCTCGTCTCATTGCTCAAGGATACACTCAAGTTGAAGGAATTGACTTCGATGAAACATTTTCTCCCGTGGCCAGGCTTGAAGCTATTGCATACTGCTAGCCTATGCAAATCATCATAACATCCTTCTGTATCAAATGGATGTGAAGAGTGCCTTTCTCAATGGCAAGATTGAAGAAGAAGTGTATGTTGCACAACCGCCTGGTTTTGAAGATCCAAAACATCCTGACATGGTTTACAAGCTCAACAAGGCACTGTATGGCCTCAAACAAGCCCCTCGTGCTTGCTATGACACACTCAAAGACTTCTTGAAGAGCAAAGGCTTCAAACCTGGTTCCCTGGATCCCACACTCTTCATGAAGACATATGATGGTGAACTATTTGTGTGCCAAATATATGTGGATGACATTATCTTCGGCTGCACTAATCAGAAATAAAGTGATGAGTTTGGACACATGATGCAAGAGCAATATCATATGTCCATGATGGGCAAGCTGAAGTTCTTCCTTTGTCTTCAAATACGGCAGCAACACAACGGCATCTTCATATCTCAAGAGAAATACCTCAAAGATTGCCTGGAGAAGTTTGGAATGCAGGACTGCAAAGGTTATACAACGCCAATGCCAACCAAAAGTCATCTGGGTCCTGACGCCAATGGTAAAGAGTTCGATCAAAAGGTATACCGCTCCATGATTGGTTCTTTGCTTTATTTATGTGCATCTAGGCCGGATATCATGCTTAGTGTTTGCATGTGTGTCCGATTCCAAGCGGCACCAAAGGAATCGCATCACTTAGCTGTGAAGCGAATTCTTCGATATTTGGCTTACACCCCAACACTAGGATTATGGTATCCAAAGGGCTCAGAGTTTGATCTAGTTGGATTCTCGGATGATGATTATGCTGGTGACAAGGTGGATTGCAAGTCTACATCAGGAAAATGTCACTTTCTGGGACGATCACTTGTGCATTGGTCTTCAAAGAAGCAGAACTGTGTATCTCTCTCCACTGCTGAATCTGAATACATTACTGCTGGATCTTGCTGCGCACAGCTTCTGTGGATGAAGTAAACACTCAAAGACTATGGCATTCATCTGAAGCAAGTGCCACTCTACTACAACAATGAAAGCGCCATCAAGATTGCCAACAACCCAGTTCAGCACTCGAAGACAAAGCACATTTAGATCCGTCATCACTTTCTCAGAGATCATGTCATGCAGGAAAATATTGATATCATTCACGTCAACACTGAAGAGCAACTGACAGATATCTTCACAAAGCCCTTCGATGAGAAAAGGTTTTGCAAGTTGCGGTGTGAGCTAAATATCTTGGAATCCTCAAATGTCCTGTGATCAGGCACACATCCTAACACTTATGCATGTTGATGACTTAGATGTGCAACACACAAAGAAATGTATATCTTCAATCAATGAAGACTTACACTCGAAGTGTGAATACATTAATGCGGAATTTGACTTCGGAGCGCCACGATAATTATGCGTCGTGTTTGGGTCTAATACTTCCCATACGGTGGGTAACGCCACCACCAAACTTTTGTTTGGAGTGTTTTTCTGTTGGCGTTACATTTGCTATGCCTTAACATTTGGTTTGTCTTCAAATTTCAACATGTCCTCATGTTTATCTTCACTATTGATTTGGCCTTATTCGGATATATTCATATATTAGCATTCTGTCCTCTACAACATTCACTTATAGCTATGTCTTCTTGTTTGAATCTTTTGAACTAAGTGAATGTGATTGGACCCTAACCTTTCTATGCTCCCATCTCAAATCTATCTATCCAAATCATATGCATTCTATTGAAACTGTCGAATGTCTTCTCTGCGTCCTTGTCAGCAGAAGATACAGAGACAAACATCAAATCTGTTTTAAATGCTCAATCCTTTTTACCTGAAACCCGGAGGAGCGGGAACGACCACCCGACAATCCAGACATGCGTGCGAACGTGGAACAACCTCCAATGTGTTGCATGTTCGCCACGTGTCCTTCAGATGTGAACCGCCAGGGGCACCTGCGTAATAACGTTGTGCCGTCCCTGTCCTTATAAATACACGCCACGCCCCAGTCATTATCTCTTCTTACACTTCTCCTTCTCGCACAAACCCTAGCGCCACCGCTAGCTCTCGACGACACCGGCGACGAAGCGCTTAGCTGCCGCGACCTCACCGACGCCGTCCTCACGCCGGCCGCTGACATTGTCTTCTCCGCCGTCGCCATTGGTGTCCTCCGTCGCCAAGTTAGGGCACGGAAGATCGAACTACTCGGCCTCATCTCCTACTCCATCTAACAGTTCCTCAAGTGGTAAATAAAATCTCTTTTTACAATCCTTTTTGATCCTATAGATTCATCTTTTTCAACCACAAGTGGTTTCTGTCCCAACAAATTGAATCTATCCTTTTCTGCATCTCATAACATGCCTAGCATGTTCACTTATGCTTCACAAAGTAGTTAGATTCCTCACTTGTACTTATTCATGGATTCGTACAAATCTGGAACCAACTCTCTACATATGAGTGAATGTCTTCGCACTATTAGGTCAATGTCTTCTAAACTGATTTATCTTCAAAATCTTCTGAGAATGCATATGACCTCTTCCCCTTCCCTCGCATCTCTAATGCTGTCACAGGTACATGTCCGTGGGAGAATCCCTTGGTTCTCATAGTCTACATTCATTTGCAGAGTTCTTACAACATCACATCAATTCTCCCGAAGCTAATTCCTCTCTGACGAGCAGAAGGAAGCCTTTGCACGTTCTGAAGCCATTCAGTATGAACTTCATGGCGACAAAAAAATCAGTCAGGAAGGGCGGCAGACAGCACCGTGAAAACACTGCCAAGGACCTACCACCGGATCTTTATGATCTATACAAGTCAGATCCAGAAGAGACCTATGGAGAACGCAAGAACCGAATCCAATGGATTCGAAGACATTCGGCAGAGGAATGGTTCAAGTACAGATTTTTCACTGACGAATATGCTGAAAAGAATGCCATCAAGGGCCCCTGGGGAGATATTATATACAAAGGTCTTCAGCCCAAGTCGAAGTCCGAAGCTATTTCTCAAGGCTTCTACCAATGCATGATCCGTGGACCTCAGCCTGCTAATGCGGCCCCATCTTCTCTGTTATGGTGTCGTGAAGACAATCTCTTTAAGCGCAACTTCCAGTTTGCCGAAACTTCTGCCTTAGACTTCAACCCCGGTCCCTCTGCTCCTCGTGCCGACGGAACATGCGATGCTGAGCCCAATATCGTTGGGCCCTTCTACAACCTTGAAGGTCTCATCACTCACATTCAGGTTCAAGGGGTAGCCGTGGATCACTCTGAAGATGACGCTGATTCTGACGAAGCGCCTGCACCACCGAAGCCTGTGAAGCAAAAGAAACAAAAGGCTTCAAAGCCCTCCTCCGCACCAAAGGTCTCGCGGGCGGAGCCTCTGGCCACTGCACCTCCTGAAGCCAGTGTGCAGTCTAAAGATCTCTCTCGCATCTCCAAGTCTGACAAGATGAAGAAGCCCTTGCAACCAACTGGTCAAGCATTAACCCCTGCTGCCGTTCTGAGGAACGAGAACGAAGCCATTGATCTGTCTAGCAACGACGATCTTTGCGATGATGCTCTTGAGCTGCTTATAAAGAGCAAGCAAGAGGCAAAAATCTTCAATGATCTTCCCCTCTTTGATGTGGAGATCCTGTACAAGTTCATTGATGAGTGGTTTGACAGCCCAGACCTCAGGTTTGATGATCTTCAACTCCCAATTGGCCTCAACGTCTCCTTCCATGGAGCCATTGCTCCTGAGCTGGCTCTTGCACAGAAAATTGTTGAGCTGAAGCACAAGATTATGAAAAGGCTCGGTTCAAGAAGCACATGGCCAAGCTCAATGTGGAAGACGTCCAAAACTTCAAGGTCATGCTGCATGAGCTCAAGGAGGCGTTTCACAAGAAACGTGAAGAAGCTAAAGGTTCTCGGGAGCGCATGAAACACCTGGCTGCCAAATGTGTTCAAGGCTATAATGAAGCTAAAAAGCACAAGGCTTTGGGGCGACCAGGCATCGACCCTAGAATGGCTGCCAAGAAGAAGAAGAAGCCTGCTATGGCCCAACCAGAAGCATCAAGGCAGGAAGAACCTCGCATTGTCTTCCCGGCCAGTATGACAGGCTCGAAGCCTAAGGTCCCCACAGTGGCTTCGGAGCTCAAGAAAACAAGGGCAGCTGAAGCCGAAGCCCGAAAGCGCAAGACCAAGGCCACCAATGATGATGCTCCCCCGACCAAGAAGAGAAAACCCAAGAAGAAAGATCGGGCTGCTCCCATAGAGCCCCTTGTCGTCGAGCCAATCTCAGTTGCTCGTCCTGCGTCTGAACACCGTGAGCGCCAGTTGATAGTTCATGAGCCTGCTTCCACAGAGGCTCCAAAAGTCAAAGACATTCCAGCTGTTGACCCCACCGCAGCTAAAGACATTGGTCATCAAGACAATGTTGAAGATGATGAAGTCCTTCCTCGGATCGAACAATATGTGGTATCATCGACTATTCTCACGAACAATGAACTCATCAGCATTGGTCGTCCATTGACGCCAATTGCTCAGGATGACTCATGGGTTGTTCACCCACAAGACTCCCCCTGTCGAGAAGAATCACCAAGTACTCCCCCACCTCAAGTCACCACTTTGGTGCTTGAAGAAAATGACTTTGTGGCCCAGCCAACTCCCTCTCCAAAGGCGTCTCCCGCACTCTGCAGGCCTCGCAAAGGACCAAGGCCACAGGTCACTCTGTCAAGTGTTCCAGAAGGAGAAGTGCGCCAATCCGTTTCATGCCAAGTCTTTCCTGAAGCCTCTCCAAAGCGGCTGAAGATATTCCAGCTGCGTCAGCCGCTGAACAAGAAGAACCAAGACACGAAGAAGAACGTGTTGCTACACCCCCAACCAACCCTGAAGTTGTTCTCGAGGAGAACGTGTCCGGCCCTCTAGCTACTCGAGTGGAGGTTGAAAACTCGACGGCGGCCACTAACACCAACACTGAAGCCAATGACATTGTCATGGCCGAGGCTACTGTGGCGCCTGAAGCTACTGTGGTGCCTGAAGTTAATGTGGTGCCAGCAGTGATTGCACCTGAAGCCAATTTGCAGCCCGAAGCCAATGCCACTGCTCTTGTACCGCCTCCATGGCCACACACCCTTGAGCAAGCATTCTATCAAGGCCAACTTACCACCGTCCGCTGGCCCATTCTGGTTCCTCCACCTGCTGCTGGTCCGCAATTTGACTATCATGTGGAGCACATGCCTCAGGTCCAGAAGCCAAAGCCTAGGCTGCCAAGGTTTCTAGGTACTGCAACTTCACCAGGATCATTTAATCTAAATGGCTTCAAGGCACACAACACATTCTTTAACAGTGCCAAGAACCCCTACACAAGGCCAAGAATTTCATCAGATCGATTCTGGAGTTATCAGCAGCGCAACTACTATTCTTGCATCTTATACAATCAGGGGCGCATTTTCCCTCATATGCGTCTAGACAGCGAAGCCATGGCTAGCCTGCCTTGCCTAGAAGAAGCCCTTGACTGCTTCAAAGATGCTGGCCTTCTAAAGTTTGTGACTGCCAAAGAACATTGGAATGAAGAGTTTCTGCTACAATTTTACGCTACCCTTCACATTCGCGGCTACAATGGGGATCCGAAGACTTGGATCCTTGAGTGGATGACAGGCGATGTACACCATGAAGCTAAAGCCCAAGACATCATTGAGCTCACTGCCCTGCCCACTCCTGGCGAACATTATGAACCAGGTTGTCAGCTACACCATAATGCGTTGGAAAGCATCTTCCAGAAGCCAGAGCCAAACATGAGCCAAATGCTGAGCATGATGAAGCCACTGCCACAAGACGCTGACTATCCTAAGGAGTTCTTTGTTGAAGACCTAGAGTATCTGCCCCGCACCATTTACCATATTATCAGGCAAACTCTTTGGCCGGTCAAAGGACATTCTCCTATAGCGAAGCTTGAAGGATCAATGCAGACATTGGTCTTCTATATCTTCAATGGCATCAGCTTCAATGCTCAAGACTTCTTCACCCGACAATTGGTTGCATCTGGCTCTGATATCTTTGGTCTGAAGTTCTATGCTCCATGGGTAATGTGCCTCATCAAGCTTCACTCTGCTATCAACTATCAGCCATCTGTGCGCAATCATCTTATATTCTTGCCAGAGGTTGATCTGTCTGTTGAAGCCATTTACCCAGAGCTTGCAAAGGAGCCAATTTATCTTCACAATGTCGATCATAAAAGCTTCACCTAGCCCATTGAAGGAGTTCAGGCCATTTCTCGTGTTTATCCCTTGGCTGGTAATACATGTGCCCCTCTCACCCACACTGAAGCCACTGCAAGCACCATTGCTCAAAGGCCTCGGAAGCGTTCTCGTGTTCTCAATGACCGAGAGCTTCTCGTCGCTCTACATCAGAAACAGGACAAGCATCATGACTGGCTTAAGCGTCAGATGCAAAGCCTCTTGGTGGACGTCAATCGCATTCACAATCTTGCCACCAAGAATGCCTTTGTTACACATGAAACCTGTCGGAGGTCATGGAAGAGCTTGACATTGCTCAGTGCTGAAGCTAATCTTCAAGACTATGGCTTCACAGAGAGATTCAAGTTTAACTCAACTCCTCCAAGGAATGGTCACTTGCGTCGGACTCCCTCACTCGAAGACTCTGACTATTCCTCCTCAACTACAATAGTGAATGCCAGAGTCATAGATGATCAAGATGATGCTACCTCACCACCTCCAACTTCAGCGTGCGTCGACACTGCACCAAGTTCTTCTGCACCACCGAACCTCAACGACGACCCTGCTGCATCGCCTACTCCTCATGGGAACGAGTAGAAGCTCAATGTCTTCAACCTTTTTGGTCATTACTGACAAAAGGGGGAGAAGCATATGAGTTGATAGTCTTCAAACGGGTCCATATGGGTGGTTGCTATACTTTTGCTACATTTGCCAAGTGCTTACAACTCTCGCTTTTGATACATTTGGTTCGTTTTGAGTTATAACACTTAAACTTGATGGTCGTCTGCTACCTTTTATAGGATCGAAAGTATGTCTAGAGGGGGGTGATTAGACTACTTGACCAAATAAAAACTTAACCTTTTCCCAATTTTAGTTCTTGGCAGATTTTAGCTATTTTAGGACAAGTCAAGCAATCATCACACAGTTCAAGCAAGCATGCAAAGAGTATATTGGCAGCGGAAAGTAAAGCATGCAACTTGCAAGAATGTAAAGGGAAGGGTTTGGAGAATTCAAACGCAATTGGAGACACGGATGTTTTTCCCGTGGTTCGGATAGGTGGTGCTATCCTACATCCACGTTGATGGAGACTTCAACCCACAAAGGGTAACGGTTGTGCGAGTCCACACAGGGCTCCACCCACAAAGGGTAACGGTTGCGAGAGTCCACACAGGGCTCCACCCACGAAGGGTCCACGAAGAAGCAACCTTGTCTATCCCACCATGGCCATCGCCCACACAGGACTTGCCTCACTAGCGGTAGATCTTCACGAAGTAGGCGATCTCCTTGCCCTTACAAACTCCTTGGTTCAACTCCACAATCTTTTCGGAGGCTCCTCCCCCTTTTTGGTAATTGATGACAACATATAGATCAAAGCTTCGACAAATGATAATAAGCATGAAATATATCGTCGCTTTGAGAAGTATGTGATAAGTAAGAGCTCCCCCTAAATTTGTGCATATTTAAAATTTGCTTTGGACTGCAAATGCACAAGGAGTTTAGAGTCATGGGTTACTCTTCCATGTCACATACATCTTGGTGGAGCGCTTAAAATGATAAGAATGAAATACATGCACTCATCACCAAGAATAGTGAATGATCACATAAGATAGATAAGATAATAGCATTAAGCAAGCATTAAGTGTAGCTTATGATCAAACACATGATCATCAATGTCTCACAATAATGACGTAGTATCTCAAGCACTCAAAAGCAAACAAGTTTGAAAAAACACACCAAATAAAGCAAGAGAGAAAAGCAACACACACTCTCTCTCAGCCTATGATCTATACATTTTTCTCCCCCTTTGGCAACAAGTTACCAAAAAGTTCCTAGAAAATGCATAGTACTAGATCGACGCTCAGGCTTGATCTTCTGGTGGTGGTGGTGTCCGGATCACTCCAAGGACGAAGGCTTCTGTAGACGCTGAAGTAGACGCTGGAGTTGGAGCTGAAGTAGATGCTGGAGCTGGTGGAACTGAGGCTGTAGCTGGTGCTGAGGTGGTGGCTCTTGTGTCAGCAACTGGCACGGCAGACGACCTCGACCTCGTGGCACTCTGGCAAAGGCATGAGTGGTAGTCCTGCCTCTCCTCTCCTGCATATCATCTTGGAGCTGCTCCACTGCAGTCTGAATCTCCGTTACCTTGACATCCAAGTCATAGAACTTTTGTTCCATGATTCTCTCTAGGCTTGCCTGGTTTTGAGTTAGGGTGGCTAGTCCTTGCTCAATCCGCAGGGTGGATGCAATCAGGTAACCAAGCTGCTCTTGTTTGGTCTTCAAGAAATACTCAGATGCCTCCTCTTGAGTTGGCATCTTGGCAGCTTTCTCCTTCCTTGCCTTCTCCTTCTTTGCGTATGCTTGGGCAGATGATGGCTCGTTCTCAGTCATGACAACTTGATTGTCCTCAAAATCTGGACGGATGGGCAGGTGTTCCTTGTCCAATAAATATATGCCCGTGCCCATCCTGGAGTTAATGAGCTCCTGGATCTGAGGGGCATATCCGCAACTCCTCTTCTGATCTTCTGCAGTCCTTTTGATAGTTTCCACTATGAGGCTCATCACCTTGAACTTCTGAGGCACATCAAATACATGTAGCAAGTTGATAGCATGGCCTCTGATCATCTTGTGATCTCCAGACTTGGGCAATAAGGTGTGCCTCAAGATCCAATTGATAGTTGGCAGCCCTGGTAGAAGGTAATGCACAGACCCAAATTTGAAGGTGTCAAGAGCTTCATTGGGAATTTCCTTGTACATATTGGACATAGAGTTATGGTCCATCTTCTTCTTGGCATATATGTCCAAGTCATCATCATGCTCCTCTGGGGCATTAATGATCTGTGCCCACTCAGCAACTGTGGGTTGGTACCTTGTACCCTCAGACATCCATGTGATCCTCCCATCTGAATAAAAATGTGCTGTGGAGTAGAACTGCATTATAAGCTCCTCATTCCACTTTGTGAGCTTCTGCCCAACAAAGTCAGCTACTCCACAAGCTATGAAGCTGTCTTGCACTCCAGGATAGTGCTCCTCATTGTCCTTGATGTACTGCCAGTCAACCCATCTCATATCACAGACTATTGGCTTCTTATCAAGCAGCACTGTCTCGTAGAAGTCCTACTGTTCCTTAGTGTGGAACCTGTAGTCAATAGCAGTCCTCCTCCTTGAAGCATACGGGTCTGCTTCTCTCCACTTCCTCAGCCCTGAATCTCTCCTGAGCTTCATGTCCTCAGCCACAGGATGCGCATCGTTGTGGTCTGGGAT
This sequence comes from Triticum urartu, assembly GCF_003073215.2. NCBI lineage: Eukaryota > Viridiplantae > Streptophyta > Magnoliopsida > Poales > Poaceae > Triticum > Triticum urartu. The sequence continues at coordinate 243,595,438 of NC_053022.1, read as the reverse complement.
CTTGGGCTTGAGCTTTCTCAGAACTTGCTCTTCATCCTCTTCTTCAGCAACAGTCTCAGGCACTGGGGCCTTGTTCTTCTCAGCTGCAGGAATGCTCCTTGTATTCCTCTTTGGTTTTGGCTTGGAGGCAGCTTTGGGCTTAGATGCAGTAGCCCCTGATCTTATGGCATCACCCATCAGCTTGGGTGCCTTGGGTGCTGGTGCAGCTACCTCCTCTTCCTCTTCCTCTTCCATGATGGAAGCCTTTCCTAGCACTCTGGCTACGGTCTTCTTGACCCTTTCCTTTCTTTTCTTTCCCTCAGCAGCAACTGGCTCTTTAGGTGCAGGCTTCTCAGTTGAAGCTCTTGCCTTTGACATGGGCTGCCTGCCTGCTGGCCTTTTGATTTTCAGCCCTGGCTTTGTGCCTTGAGCTGGCTCAACTCTCTTTGATGTGGCCTCTTCCTCTGCCACATAATCTTCATCTTCGGAATCAGAAGTTCTCTTCTTCCTCTGTCTAGTGGCAGCTTTTGGCAAGTTGCTAGGGGTGCTCCTGCTGCCCTCATCTGAAGAGCTGGAGGGACTAGTGCCCTCACTCATGTGCACCTGCTGCTCTAACATGTTCTGGCTGTCACTTTGATCAGACATGCTGCAAGCTCTGACTGCTGACCCTGTGAACAGTTTATAGATGAGGTAGAAAAGATGAGCATCACAAAATGCAGAGATCTTTGCAAAAGAATGATCCAAAAACTTAGTTTTAGTATTCCCATTAAAATCATCTCGGATCTACCGATTTTCAAACTCGGTGATACCGAAGCAGTTTTGGAACCTAAACTAGTGAACTCGGTAGGACCGAGTCACAGTTCGGTGGCACCGAGACTGCTAGGGTTTCACAGAGTTCCAAAATCGGTCACACCGATAAGTAATTCTCGGTCAGACCGAGTCTCAGTTGTGCAATGGCATAAGCCAAATCGGTGGGACCGAGTTTTTCAACTCGGTGGGTCCGAGATGGTTTCGGCGGAAACCTAACCCTAAAATTTTCGAATCAATGCTGATCTACGGGCGTATTGACTGGATAGGAGTGTTTCAATCGTGGCAAGAATCATGAAGAACACAATGTGCTAGGAATCGGACAGGGAATAGCACTGTGATCGAGTCCATACCCTAGTTCGGCGGAGACTCGCTACGGCGGCAACGGCGGGGAAGAATTCCCGTTGACGGCGACGGAGACCAGCGACTGGAGGCGGCTGGTAGCGAGAAGACGATCCGGAGACCACGTTGGCAGAGCAGGCTATCGCGCGCGCGAAGGGGTTCGGAGAAATTTCCAAATTTTTCCCGTGACTATATATAGCCCGACCCTGTCGGTGTGACCGAGTGGAACAACCGGTGGCACCGAGATTCATAACTGCAGGCAGTTACTGAAACTCGGTGTGACCGAAATGTTCAAATCGGTTGCACCGAGATCGAAAACCTAGATCAACTTAATGATCTCGGTAGGACTGAAAGTGGGGTATCGGTCAGACCGAGAATCATAAAGAGGTTTTGGAAGTTTAAGTCTATGACGAATTGGGGACTCCGGGCGCTCCTCACACAGAGTGGTTCGAATCTGACTTGATCAAATTTTGTGATGCAGCATGAATAGAGTTTGAGACGAGAAAATCATAGATAGCTAGAGGAGGTACTTAGGCATTCTTGTCCATCCACTTGGCAAAAGAAAATAAAACCAAACAATCAAAACAACAAGTGGATGTCCTCGAATGAGTAAAATATGCAACCAGCATGCTCACACAATAAGATGGCAAATGAAATATGTGGCAAGGCATGCACAACCAATTCTAGCATCTATCAAGCAATTTGCGATGACAAGGTCATCTATATATGAGTATATTGACTTAGGAGTCAAGTGAGAGCACTTGATCATAGGTCATACTCATCGTTTAAGATCAAGTGGGGTTACCACTTTTACATAAAGCATTGTTGTGTTCACATCTTTAGAGTTGCTTTAGCTCAAGTCTTAGAGTAAAGCTCCCCCTAGATGTGATATCCCCCCTAAGAGGGATGAACTAACCTTGGGTTTTGTCGATGATGACTTCATGTAGATGTTGAAGATGTGGATGCTCAATGTTGATGTAGATCACTTGGAGCTATCCATTTGAGTGAATTGCACTTTCAATACCTACATGGGTTAGTCCCACAAGGAACAAACAAGGATATCCATAGACATAGAGTGATGCACACAAAAGATGATGTCCATGAAAACTTTTAGGTTACCTTGTCCCTTGTCTTACCAACAAGAGGGTTTGTGACTCCTTGAACTAGTGCAAGATGTGGAAGTTGATTGCACTTGTTCTTGCCAAAATGATAAGAGTGAAGTATGTTGGCGGAGTCACCCTCAAGAACTCTCTAGTTCTTCTTATTTTGGATCCACATCATCTTGATGGGAATCCTTGGAGTTGTAGTCGTACTTGATGAAGTGGAACTTGAAGTAGTCTTGGGAATCCACTTGACTAAGGTCTTAGGAGCTTCTTCAAATGCGTCAATTTCCTCTTGAAGCTTGTCCTTGCCTTTTTGCTTGTAGTCTTGTGGTGGAAGATCATCTTGAGCTTGTGTCCCCTTGAAAGAAGTATCATACTTCTCTTGTTGAGGAACAAACTTTGTCTTGGGGTATTGATCTTCTTCCCACTCAACTCCATTGGCATTGAACTTTCGTTCAAAACCAACAGCTTGATTCTTCCGGTGCATTCCTTGCTTGCGCACAATTTCCTCGAATTGCTTACTCCCGGCAAGGCTTTTGTACACTCCTTTCTCTATAATTCCCTTCAATAAACTATTTTCTTGCTCAAGTGTAACTTGTCTAAGAGAATCATTAGTGGAATCAAGAGAACTACTAGAAGCAACAATATTGGATTTAGCATGATCATCGTTACTGCTAGAGGAAGAATCTTTCTTGTTCTTGTTACTAGACTTGACTTGAGGCATGTAAGTGGATAAGAGTAAATGCTTGGCAATGTAAGAAGAGCTTTTCTTGCGGAGATCATCATTGATTGCTTTTAAGAACTCATGCTCTTGCTCAAGATTGAGCTTTTCAAAGCGTAATTTCTCATGAGCTCTTAAAAGTTCTCGATGGTCTTCGAAGATAGTTTCATGAGCTAACTTAAGAGTGTTTAGTTCTTTAGTTAGAGCCTCAATCTTCTCCTTATCATTGTCATTCGTTTTATCTTGATTAGCATGTTTAATTGACGTTTCATCATAGTATTCATCACTAGAGTTGTCAACAAGCAAATCATCACCTAACAAGTCATCTTCATCACTATTGAAATCAACATACTCGGGGTGTGTTACCTTAGGACCTTTGGGCATGAAGCATCTTCCAATTCCTTCATTTGGTGAGTCAAATATGTCGTAGGAGTTGGTTGACACAAGTGCTAGACCAGCAACACCTTCATCTTGAGTATCTTCGGAGTCGGAGTGATAACTTCTCTCGGAGTGGCTGTCGGAGTCGGAGCCGGATACCCATTCACCAATATGAGCTTGATGTCTTCGTCTTGTGTAGCTCCTTGATGATTTTTCCTCCGAATCCTTGCTTCTCCGTGAGTATCTTCGTTCATAACGATCATCTCTACTCCTCCTCTCTCTTGGTGGTGATTCTTTGCTTCTTCTTTTTGGAGAATCTTCTCTTCTCTTGTAGGGAGCCGTACACTCATTGGAATAGTGTCCGGGTCTTCCACAACTATAGCAGTTTCGCTCTCGACTAGAAGATCTTTTGTCATTGTAGGACCTTGACTTGAAGCTTCTATCTTTGCTTCTACTCTTGTAGAACTTGTTGAAGTTCTTCACCATTAAGCTCAATTCTTCATTGAAGTCTTGTTTCTCACTTGATGATGTAGGGGCTTCACATGAGGCTTTATAGGCACCACTTGATTTGTTGTGAAGTTCCTCTTTATCCTTAAGTGACATCTCATGAGCAACAATTCTTCCAATCACCTCCGTTGGCTTGATATCTTTGTAATTGGGCATCATTTGGATCAATGTGCACACGGTATCATATTTTCCATCCAAGGCTCTTAGAATCTTCTTGATGATGAATCTATCGGTCATCTCTTCACTTCCTAAGCCGGCAATCTCATTTGTGATGAGAGCAAGCCTAGAGTACATTTCAGCGACACCTTCACCATCCTTCATCTTGAACTTGTCAAGTTGGCTTTGAAGCACATCCAACTTGGATTCCTTGACGGAGTCGGTACCTTCGTGCATATCAATCAAAGTGTCCCAAATTTCCTTCGCATTCTCAAGACGGCTGATTTTGTTGAATTCTTCGGGGCACAATCTGTTGAAGAGAATATCACAAGCTTGAGCATTGTATTGCAACATCTTCAACTCATCCGCGGTAGCTTCACGGTTTGGTTCTCTCCCATCAAAGAAGTCACCTTGCAAACCAACACACGCAATAGCCCAAACGGCGGGGTTATGTCCAAGAATATGCATTTTCATTTTATGCTTCCAACTAGCAAAATTAGTACCATCAAAGTAGGGACCTCTACGGTGGTAATTTCCCTCGCTAGACGCCATACTCTCCTAGGTTGTGAAACCAAGGCTATGACCACCAAAGCTATGGAGATCAAAGCAAATGGAGACCAAAGCTCTGATACCACTTGTAGGATCGAAAGTATGTCTAGAGGGGGGTGATTAGACTACTTGACCAAATAAAAACTTAACCTTTCCCAATTTTAGTTCTTGGAAGATTTTAGCTATTTTAGGACAAGTCAAGCAATCATCACACAGTTCAAGCAAGCATGCAAAGAGTATATTGGCAGCGTAAAGTAAAGCATGCAACTTGCAAGAATGTAAAGGGAAGGGTTTGGAGAATTCAAACGCAATTGGAGACACGGATGTTTTTCCCGTGGTTTGGATAGGTGGTGCTATCCTACATCCATGTTAATGGAGACTTCAACCCACAAAGGGTAACGGTTGCGCGAGTCCACACAGGGCTCCACCCACAAAGGGTAATGGTTGCGAGAGTCCACACAGGGCTCCACCCACGAAGGGTCCACGAAGAAGTAACCACCCACAAAGGGTCCACGAAGAAGCAACCTTGTCTATCCCACCATGGCCATCGCCCACACAGGACTTGCCTCACTAGCGGTAGATCTTCACGAAGTAGGCGATCTCCTTGCCCTTACAAACTCCTTGGTTCAACTCCACAATCTTGTCGGAGGCTCCCAAGTGACACCTAGCCAATCTAGGAGACACCACTCTCCAAGAAGTAACAAATGGTGTGTAGGTAGTGAACTCCTTGCTCTTGTGCTTCAAATGATAGTCTCCCCAACACTCAACTCTCTCTCATAGGATTTGGATTTGGTGGAAATAAGATTTGAGTGGAAAGCAACTTTGGAAGGCTAGAGATCAAGATTCATATGGTAGGAATGGAATATCTTGGTCTCAACACATGAGTAGGTGGTTCTCTCTCAGAACATATGAGTTGGAATGGTGTATGTGTTCTGATGGCTCTCTCTCTGAATGAAGAGGAGGTGGAGGGGTATATATAGCCTCCACACAAAATCCAACCGTTACACAGTTTTCCAATCTCGGTGGGACCGAATCAACAAACTCGGTCGGACCGAAAATGTAAACCTAGTGACCGTTAGAGATTTTCGGTGGGACTGACATGCAACTCGGTAGGACCGATATGGTTAGGGTTTGGGCATAACGTAATCTCGGTGAGACCGATTACACAAACTCGGTGAGACCGAATTTGATAATTAGCTAACCAGAGAGTTGGTCAGGCAAACTCGGTGGGACCGATTTGCTCTTTCGGTGAGACCGAAAAGTTACAAAGGGTAAACACTGAATTTACATTGCAATCTCGGTGGGACCGATTCGCTCTTTCGGTGAGACCGAAAAGTTACGAAAGGGAAACAGAGAGTTTGCAATCCCATCTCGGTGAGACCGAGATCCCTATCGGTAGAACCGAATTGCTAGGTTTTGGCAGTGGCTAATGACAAGTGAAACTCGGTGGCGCCGGATAGGAAGAATCGGTAGGACCGAGTTTGGCTTAGGGTTTAGGTCATATGTGGATATGGGAAAGTAGTTGAGGGTTTTTGGAGCATATCACTAAGCACATGAAGCAAGAGGCTCATTATGCAACACCTCATCCCTCCTTGATAGTATTGGCTTTTCCTATAGACTCAATGTGATCTTGGATCACTAAAATATAAAATGAAGAGTCTTGAGCTTTTGAGCTTGAGCCAATCCTTTTTCCTTAGCATTTTGAGGGTTCCACTTTCACATCCATGCCATGCCAATCATTGAGCTTTCCTAAAATAATCATCTTGGAATACATTAGCTCAATGAGCTATATGTTGTTATGAATTACCAAAATCACCTAGGGATAGTTGCACTTTCACCTTTTCGTCAACTATGTGATGCGATGATAAATTCCACATGTGCGACGATAAATTCCGCACAAAGTCATTTTGCAGACGTCCATTTTTCATTATGCATGTCATTATCTTCGTTATATACTTTCATGCATGATGAATTGTCTTCATAAGTAGAAGAGCAGCTCCGCAAGTACAACCTGCCATGTGCATCTGCATTCAAAAGCAAAATACTTATATGCACATCTTCAGGGGGAGACTTTTTGCTACTCACGAAGACAATACCTAAATCCTTTACAATTTCACATACTTTTATCCCCGTTGAAAACTTCAACCAGTTTGTCATCAATCACCAAAAAGGGGGAGATTGTAAGTGCATCTAGTGCCACCCCTAGTTGGTTTTGGGGTATTGACGACAAACCTGGTTGAAGGACTAATGTGTTTGTGAGAATTGCAGGATAACACAGGTAGTAGTCCCTCATTGATTTGGTTTACCTACCAGAGATGACCCCTAAAAATGTATGAAGACATTCAAGATAAAGGTGGTATGTGAAGATATTCACATTGAAGACTATGACAAGAGAAGACATCGCGTGAAGACTATGGAGAGCGAAGACTTAGTTGTTTCATTGTTTCCTTTTGTTCTTTGTTGAATCAAAGGAACCAGTGTACTGTTAAGTGGGGTCCCAGTGAACAAAGTCAGAGTGACTGAAGTGATGCTTAACCAAAATCCTATGTCTTCGAGCGAAGACAATGAGAGAAAAACTTATCCAGAGCTGGATAAGTCAGCTTTACTTGTAGCCCAAGTAAATTTGCCGCGTGTGTTTGAAATCTGACCATTGGAACACGTGTCAGTTCCTTAGTGACCCAGGGTCATTTCGGACAAATCAGGTCGGGTTGCCTAGTGGCTATAAATAGCCCACCCCTACACCATAAATTGGTGGCTGCTCAGAGTTAGTGCATGGCTTTTGTCGTTTGAGAGCAACCCACCTCGAAGCCTTTGAGAGAGAAACCCTTGCGAGGATAAAGCCCTAAACACCCAGAGCCAAAGAGTGTTAGGCGTCACTGAAGTCTTCTTGTTAGTGTGATCCGAAGACTTGTTACACTTGAGGACTATGAATCCTCCAACCGGTTAGGCGTCGCGTTCTGAGCATCCAAGAGTCATTGTGGATCGCCAGTGAACGAAGTCTGTGAAGGTTTGGAAGTCTACCTTGAAGACTTATCAGAGTGATTGGGCGAGGACTGGGTGTCCTTAGCTCAAGGGGAATATGGTGAAGACACGGTCTTCTGAGTTAAATCCCAACCTCCCTAACCAGACGTATAGTTGTCACAGCAACTGGAACTGGTCCAACAAATCATTGTCTTCAACAAGCAACTGGTTCTATCCTTCCCTTCTCTTTATTTACAGTTGGTCCTTGTGAAGTCATTGCCTGTTTGCATTGTCCATTTGTCTTCACTATGTGACTGTTTGTTCTGATTGGCTTCATACTATCTTCCATCCTGATCCATACTGCCTAACTGCTATTAGTCTTCGTGCTTTCACTTCATTGTATACTTGACTATGGCTTGCTTAGTGTAGTCTACCTTCCGCTGCATGTTAATAGGTTCAATTCTATCGTTTGTCTTCGAAACATCCATGTTTTGAAGACTTTCATAAAAATCGCCTATTCACCCCCCCTCTAGTCGATAACTAGCACTTTCATTTCCCTTAAGGCAGCTTGTTTCTTATGAGCGGGGAAATATTTAGCAGAGAAGTAATAAATCATATCTGGGGACTACGCACACAACCAAGAGCAAGAGAATTAAACCATGTTTTAGCATCACCCTTTAATGAGAATGGAAATAACTTAAGGATATAGTACTAACGAATTTTTTCCTCATGAGTGAATAGGGTGGCTATATCATTCAATTTAGTAAGATATGCTACAACACTTTCAGATTCATAGCCATAAAAAGGATCAGATTCAACCAAAGTAATTAACTCAAGATCAACAGAGAAATCATAATCCTTATCAGAAATACAGATAGGTGAAGTAGCAAAAGCAGGGTCATATTTCATTCTAGCATTCAAAGACTTTCCTTTCACCTTAGCTAACAATTTCTTAAGATCGTATGTATCTTTGCAAGCAAAAAGATCTCTAGCAGTTTCTTCATCCATAGCATAACCCTCAGGCACATCAGGCTATTCATATCTAGGGGGAGAATCTTCATCATCTCTTTCATCAATATTATCTATTTCAATAATTTCATTCTCTCTAACCCTAGCAAGTTATTCATCAAGAAATTCACCTAATGGCACAGTATTATCAAGCATAGAAGTAGTTTCATCATAAGCATCATGCATAGCAGAAGTGGCATCATCAATAACATGCGACATATCAGAATCAATAGCAGGAGTAGGTGTCGCAAGTTTACTCAGAACAGAAGGCAAGTGCAGAGCTAGATGGTAGTTCCTTACCTCCCCTCATAGTTGAGGGAAAAATCTTGGTTCTTTCATCTTTCAAGTTCCTCAAAGTGATCAAGAAATATAAATCCCAAGTGACTCAAAGAATAAAGCTATTCTCCCCGGCAACGGTGCCAGAAAATGGTCTTGATAACCCACAAGGGGATCGCAATAGTTTTCGAGGGTAGAGTATTCAACCCAAATTTATTGATTCGACACAAGGGGAGCCAAAGAATATTCTAAATTATTAGAAGTTGAGTTGTCAATTCAACCACACCTTAAAGACTTAATATCTGGAGCAAAATATTTAGTAGCAAAGTAGTATGGAAGTAATGGTAACGGTGGTGAAAGTAACAGTAGTAGTTTTTGTAGCAATCGTAACAGTGGCAACAGAAAAGTAACTAAGCAAAGATCAATATGTGAAAAGCTTGTAGGCAATGGATCAATGATGTATAATTATGTCGGATGCGATTCCTCATGAAACATTTGTAACATAGGGTGACATAGAACTAGCTCCATTTCATCAATGTAATGTAGGCACATATTCCGAATATAGTCATATGTGCTTATGGAAAAGAACGTGCATCACGTCTTTTGTCCTACCCTCCCATGGCAGCGGGGTCCTATTGGAAACTAAGGGATATTAAGGCCTCCTTTTAATAGAGTACCAGACCAAAGCATTAACACTTAGTGAATACATGAACTCCTCAAACTACGTTCATCAATGGGAGTGGTCCCGATTATTGTCACTTCGGGGTTACCGGATCATAACACATAGTAGGTGACTATTGACTTGCAAGATAGGATCAAGAACTCACATATATTCACGAAAACATAATAGGTTCAGATCTGAAATCATGGCACTCGTGCCCTAGTGACAAGCATTAAGCATAGCAAAGTCATAGCAACATCAATCTTAGAACATAATGGATACTAGCTAGGGATCAAACCCTAACAAAACTAACTCGATTACATGGTAAATCTCATCCAACCCATCACCGTCCAGCAAGCCTACGATGGGATTACTCATGCACGGTGGAGAGCATCATGCAATTGGTGATGGAGGAAGGTTGATGATGACATGGCAACGGATTCCCCTCTCCGGAGCCCCGAACAAACTCCAGATCAACCCTCCCGATGAAGATTAGGGCTTGGCGGCAGCTCCGTATTGTAAAACGTGATGAATCCTTCTCTCATATTTTTTCTCCCCGAACGTGAATATATAGAGTTGGAGTTGACGTCGGTGGAGTCTTAGGGGGCCCATGAGGTAGGGGCGCCCTGCACCCTCGTGGACAGGGTGTGGGCCTCCTGATGCTGATTTTTATGCCAGTATTTTTTATTAATTCCAAAACGTGTCTCCGTGGATTTTCATGTCATTCCGAGAACTTTTATTTCTGCACAAAAATAACACCATGGCAATTCTGCTGAAAACAGCATCAGTCCGGGTTAGTTCCATTCAAATCATACAACCTAGAGTCCAAAACAAGGTCAAAAGTGTTTGGAAAAGTAGATACATTGGAGACGTATCAGCCTCTATGTATCCCTATGAGTAGTTGCTATTAGTTTTGTGAAGTTTTGTTGGAAAAAAATTATGAACTAAAAATTCAGATTTTTGTTCATAGGGAAAATTGTATGCGGACATGAATATCTTCAGGAAATATGGCTCGAGGAAGAACTCCATGGGTGTTATTGGGGAGTCTTCTGACAATGATCTCCACCCTCGGAGGTTGGCAAAGGTATGGCCATGCGAATGGCCGCACATCCTGTTCCTGCAAGAAGCTGGAATCCATGAGGAGTTCATGCAATTCATTGCCAATGCCGGGCCCACCGACTTCATCGCAGATTAGTGTGACCAGCACCAAATCCTCACAAATATGTTTATTCAAAGCTTTACTTTCCTCCCTAGAAATGATCCTCCTGAAGTGAGTTTTAATTTATATGCGAAAACCATCGGATACCACTTACTGAGTTTTGTGACATATGCATGATCCCTTCTGATGAGAGCTTGGCCGAGCCTAGGTCGGCTGAGTTTGAGGATTTTTGTCGCACTTTGATAGTGGGTGATGAGAGGAGTGTCAGCCATCACTCCCGGCGGCTTACGTTTTCCCGCTGTTCGTTACTTTGCATATTTCATTACCAAATGCTTGCTTTCTAGGGACAAGGTGGGTGCGCTTAGTTCACCAGACCTTGCTGTTTTACTCGTGCAATTAAGGGCGACAGCACGTATAGCTTGGGAGCTATCGTGGCTCGTCGCCTGCACCTTAATAAATCCCTGGGTAAAATACATGGTGGGATTTTTGCTACTCATTAGGCGGCTCACTTCGAGGTTGAGATACGCCCTCATGATTTCCCTCTTACCACAATTTACCTAGACCATGCAGCCATGGATAACCATCACTTTCTTGCACATGATCGTCCTGACATTGCCATTACTTATAACTTGGTCTATAATGTTGACACTCGTGATGTTATCCTACACCTGCTTTGTTTGATTCTGTTGCCAGGGGCAGATATCGGATAATGCCTGCAGACATCTTGGCCTACTCGAACACTCACGTTGCTGCAGAGGCTGCACAGGCACCTCCACAGTGGGATCAGTGGATCCCCGCTCCTCAGCAGTGAGATGAGTGGATGCCTACACCTCAGGATCCATAGTACCCTCCAGGCTACTGATTCACTACCAAGTTAGGCCAAAAGCCTAAGCTTTATGGAGTACGTGACTCTCACTGACATTACATTCATGTCCACTTATTCCCTTTGTCAGTGTTCACACTTTTTCATTGTATCATCCACGCTTAGATTTATTTTTCTTGCTTTCTTCTTGTGTGTTTCAAAATTTTTAGGAAAACCAAAAAAATAGTTGTAGTAATTTACTTTCTATGCATGCTTAATAGTAGTATTCAAAAGAAAATCCAAAAAGATTTCCTTGTTCTTGTTTTGCTTGTTGGGAGCTTTCCCGTGTAAATAGTTTTTCTCGTTTTTATTTTTTTATTTTCTTGTTGAAGAAAACCAAAAACTCCAAAAATATTTGAGTGTGTTTCTCTGAATTTCTTTTCTTTTATTCGAGTTGTACCGAGAAGAAGACAACGATGAAAATGTTGAGTGGCTCTCATATGAATAACTGTTGAACTAATAAGAGCCCATTTTACCTTGTCTTCTCCTGTTGAATAAAATGTTTTGCAGATTCCAGCTTAGTCCATGGCACTCTTGCACTATTATTATTTTCATATCATTTTGTAGTGCAAGTGAAAGGCAATAATGACGATACTTGATGAGCTGGCCGTGGCAAGGAGAAACTGATATGAACTCGACTTGTTATGTCTGTGTAAATATGTTTAACCTAGTATCCAGGCTTCAGCCCATTATGATTAAACATGTTTGCAATGACAATTAGAGATTATAGTTTCTCATGCCATGCATAAGTAGCTAGGAGTGGATAATGATTTATCTTGGATATCAACATAGCGTTAAAATGATTGGGATGTAGTATGATGATATGGTATCCTCCTCTGAATGTTCGAGTGGCTTGACTTGGTACATGTTCATGCATGTAGTTGAATCAAAACCAACATCGCCTCTATAATATTTATGTTCATGGTGATCATATCCTACTCATGCTAGTGTCCAATGTTACGTATGCATAACGCCTGGTTATGATTGTTGTTGCTCTCTAGCTGGCCGCTTCCCAATCTTAAATTGCTAGCCTTCGCCTGTACTAAGTAGGAATTCTGATGTACATCAAAAACCTTGAACCCAAAGTTATTCCATATGAGTCCACCATACCTACCTATATACGGTATTACCCTACCGTCCTAAGTAAATTTGCATGTGCCACCTCTAAAAACTTCTAAAAAAGTATCCATTTTGTGTGCCTGGATCGTTCATGGAACGATAGGAGGTGGTCGATATCTTCTGTGCTAAGCATGTTATCCTCAGGTCGAGTGTTTTTTCACTCGCCATCGCATGAGGAAATGGGCGGTAATATGGATTCCCAGTCCCGAACTCAAAAATGCAAATAATTAAACAAAACTCCCCCGGGACTGATGATGGTATGGACGGCATCCATTGTTTCGGACAAGCCCTGGAGTGTGATTGATGGTGGAGGGGGAGTAAACCTTTACTTTTATCACTTGGGAACCGCCACTAGCGTTCTTAGCATGGAAGATATTGATAACTGATGGTCGTGAAGTAAATGAAAAGGGTGCATGTCTCAAAATATCATTTACCTCTGTTTTAAAAATTGAGCTCTGGAACCTCTGCAAATCACTGCTTCCCTCTGCGTAGAGACTATCTATTTACTTATATGGTGTGTCATCACCTTCTATAAACAAGCACCAGAAACTGAGTAGAGCACAACGGTCATGATTTATGCATTGTGTATAGCTAATGTTGGGTGCATCATGAATCGATCTTTTCTACCATGATATACAATGTTTAGTCGCTGCTTGAACTTTGGAGGTGCTCCGCATTTATGTTTTGTGGTCTCAGAAAGGGCTAGAGAGATACCATTATTGTCATATTATATCATGGTTGTTTTGACAACGTGTTGTTGTTTGAGATATCTTATTATTGCTCGCTAGTTAATTATGTCATTGATATGAATCATTATAATCTTTAATAGTTATTGTTGACATGGTTAGTTATAATGTTGGCTGAAAACCTGGGTGCCGTTTAAGCTTATTTATGCAAAGAAGAGCAAAAGAGTTCGTAAACGTTTTTCTTTCTCACTTTCAGTTTATCAACTGAATTGCTTGACGACAAGCAAAGGTTTAAGCTTGGGTAGTTGATACGTCTCCAACGTATCTACTTTTTCTCATGCTTTTCCTCTTGTTTTGGACTCTAATTTGCATGATTTGAATGAAACTAACCCCGGACTGACGTTGTTTTTAGCAGAACTACCATGGTGTTGTTTTTGTGCAGAAATAAAAGTTCTCAGAATGGAACAAAACTTTTTGAGGATTTTTATACCAATAGTAAGAATTCTGGAGCCAAGACCCACCGAAGAGGGCCCCCTGGGTGGGCAAAAGCCACCAAGGCGCGCCCCCTTCTCCTGGCGCGCCTAGGTGGGTTGTACCCACCTGGTGGCCCCAATGATGACCCCCCTGATACTATAAAATTACATTATTCCAGAAAAAATCAAGGAGAAATAATTATCATGATCCACGAGATGGAGCCGCCGCCAAGCCCTGTTCTTCCTCAGGAGGGCAGATCTAGAGTTCGTTTGGGGCTCCGGAGAGGGGGATCTTCGTTCTTCATCATCACCAACCCTTCTCCATCACCAATTCTATTATGCTCCCCACCGGGAGTGAGTAATTCCTTCGTAGGCTCGCTGGTCGGTGAGGAGTTGGATGAGATGCATCATGTAATCGAGTTAGTTTTGTTAGGGCCTGATCCCTAGTATCCACTATGTTCTTAGATTGATGTTGCTATGAATTTGCCATGCTTAATGCTTGTCACTTTGGGCCCAGGTGCCATGATTTCAGATCTGAACCATTTATGAATTCATCATTATATCCATGTTTTATATCCGATCTTGCAAGTTATAGTCACCTACTAAGGTTATGATCCGGCAATCCCGGAGTGACAATAACCGGGCCCACTCCCGGTGATGACCGTAGTTTGAGGAGTTCATGTATTCACTATGTGTTAATGCTTTGTTCCGGTTCTTTATTAAAAGGAGGCCTTAATATCCCTTAGTTTCCAATATGGACCCCGCTGCCACGGGAGGGTAGGACAAAAGATGTCATGCAAGTTTTTTTTAGTAAAGCACGTATGACTATTTACAGAATACATGCCTACATTGTATCGATGAACTGGAGCTAGTGCCATATCACCCTAGGTTATAACTGTCACATGATGAATATCATCCAACAAGTCACCGATCCGATGCCTACAAATTTATCCTTATTGTTTCTGCTAAGTTACTACTGCTATGATCACTGTTACACTTGCTACAAATCACTACTATCACTGTTACTGTAACCGTTGCTGCTTCTACTACTACCAAAACTATCGAACTACTTTGCTACTGATCACTTTGCTGCAGATAATTAATCTCCAGGTGTGGCTGAATTGACAACTCAGATGCTAATAGCTTCAAATATTCTTTGGCTCCCCTTGTGTCGAATCTATAAATTTGGGTTGAATATTCTACCCTCGAAAACTATTGCGATCCCCTATACTTGTGGGTTATCACCGGTTGCGTCACCTGGATCCCGAGGGCTTGTTGCAAGGAGACATACCCAAATGGCGCCTAGAAGGAGAAATGGGAGGAGTGGTGGCACAGGTGGTGCTGGATTGTGGAGAAGGAGTCGCATACATTCTGCATCCCCCGGCAAGCGCAAGTGGTCTGTTGCGGCAACTGGGTAGCCTCGATCCTCAGGAAAAGAAGCTCACAGTTGCCATCACCAGAATCCACCGCCTCAAGTCTGCCGGGCTCACCTTGCAGATGATCGAGGCCAATTTCATCCGCCGCCGCATTGCCCCTCTCTATAACAAAGGGAGGCCGGCTTGGGATTTCCAGAATGCAGCGGACATCATGAGGTTGCGACCTGGTCTGAATCAGAACTTCAAAGTGATGCAACACGCGCCCCTCTGCTTGAAGCTGTTCCAGCTCAACATTGACAAACCTGGCAAGGCCGGCAAGAAAAAGGCTGGCAAGGCTGAGGAGGCTGATAAGGTTGAGGAGGTCGGCACGCCGTTCAAGTTGCCGGCGGCCGTGGTCCCCATGTGCAACAACTCCGCTCGTACCTCCATCATCGCCATGATGCCGGTGTTCGATGACCACGGCCTCGACCAGACATGGGCCGAGCCGGACGTGGCTCGGGTGCAGGAGTTCTTCGACAGTTTGTCGGAGCGGCCTGTCCGTGAGGAGACGCAGCTCGTCTGTGACACCACCGACGAGGAGGTGGAGTATATCGCCAACAGGGCAGAGGAGGTGGCTCTTGCCGAAGTGGACGGTAGCACCGGCTTCCGGGAAAGCAAGGCCAGGGCCGAAGAAGAGGCGGCCGACGACACGGATGAAGAGGAGCCGCCCGAGGAGCCCCCGGTTAAGGGGAGGAGCAAGCGTGTCCTCCGGCAGTCTTCGCGATCCATTATTCCCCATCTCGGTCAGAGAGAACTATTCAACTAGTCTTCACAGTGAAGTGACAATACACACTACAGCAGATGGGAACACTTGATTAATAAGCTGAACATGCGTGTTGGTGTTACTAAATCAACCTTACCCAGTACTGCCATCATGTTTGCGAGTGGAGCACACTTCTGCAAATATGACTACGCACCTCTCTCCTCCATTAACTGACATATGGGCCCTCTTGAGGTAGACCCACATGTCATCAGCGTAACTATTTACACTCCGAAGGACAGTATATCCTGGTAGTAGTACTAGTAGAATTGAGATTTAATGCACTTTCTTCCCCATCTTTCACTCTGCTTCCTCCTCTCTTCTTCTTCCTCCTCTCTTCCCCATCGTCGGCCGCACATCATTCCCCCCCACTCACTGCTCGCCCGCCCGTGCCATCTTCCTTGGTAGCTCGAGCGTACCATATCCCTCCGCTCACTGCTCGGCCACACACGCCATCTTCTTTGCTCGCCCTCCCAAATCCACTTCCCCGCTGGCTCGCAAGCATTGAAAACCATAGTCACTCCGCGCCCTAAAAAAACCTATGGAAGAACCGACTGACACACGGAGCCGCGGTTGGAATTCCCTCCCCGATGTTCTCTTGGAGCACATCTGTAATCGTATGGACCTGCTCAGCACCGTCCGTCTGGCTGCATGCTCGGTGTCTTTGTACCATCTACTCATCTGCAACCGGCCGGCTCTTTTCAATACACCCTGCTTGCTGATGCCCGATCCTCGCAGGTGGCCCAGACACCGACTTGACGATCCTACGGAGGTTGCCGTGGTGCCCCTCGACATGCTACCACTACCCGTCCACCTGTCCTTCATGCGCGGCCACTACTGGGTGGGCATGAAGGCCAACTGGATCATCCTCATCCAGCAATCCAGTTGTCCGTGGCGTCTCGTGGATATCTACACCCAGCGAGAGATCACCCTTCCATCGTTGGATACCGCCGCCATCGAGCCTCGCGGCCCGCCGGACACTCCTGCCTACTACGCACGAGGCGCGTTGAGCTTTTGGCTCGACCTCTGTTTGCTGAAGGGTGTAATATGCAAAGTGCCCACACAATCACAAGCCTACATGGATTACAAGCTCATTGTAGTGTTCAACATGGGATTAGTCTATCTGGAATCCGGTTGCCATACATGGTTATGGATCATCGTCGATCCTCTTCACCCAACATTTCTGTCTGATGCTATAATGCACGATGGCATCGTTTATGCGGTCGACGCACAGATTGGCTGCCTATACTGGTGGAATCTATCATCGTGTAATTGTTCTATCTCATCTCATCTTTACCTTAAGAATATGACTGCCGGTTCATTGTTACAAATTTAGAATATATAGTATGTCTATAACCACATCATTGCTATATGTTCCTCTCATTTCCTAGATTTTTATGACCATGCATGTTATTGTTAGAGTTGATATGAGAACAATTGGCATCTAATGATTATTAGAATAGATATTATGAGTATAACCTCATGATTGCTATATGTTACTATCAGTTCCAGGATTTTTATAACAACACATGTTATTGCTTAGAGTTGATATGATAACTGTAGTAAGTGCTATGGTAGAATATGAGTAGGCCCTGTCATATCTGTTTTCCTCTCATTGTTACATGATCTTTGAACCATGATATATTGCTATAATATGAAAGCCATTGGCTTATTTTTTTAACGTGGGGTATGATTATGACCACGGCATTGCAATTCTTTGTCTATGATATGTGTCACTGTTATAATAATCTTAATTCCACACATACTCTGAACATGATTGTTTATTTTTGTCCTTTTGGTCTCCAATTTGAATTGTTGCAGCAGACGCAAATGCGCTGGCCTTCATGATTCCAGGACCTGGAATCATACCAGCCGATGGGTGGTGGTTTATCGCTCGTTCAGCTGACGGTGGTCATTTGATGCTCATTAGCACGTACCAAATTGACCAAACCATTTCATCAAACCACATGCAGTACAATGCCTGGGGCGTTCGTGACATTGATGGCTATGGCTGCTTTGTGTTCGAGAAAGATCTCAGCTTCGTTGGGCCAGGCGTATTCAACTGGAGGCGGGTTTACAGCCTCAGCAACCACTCCATGTTCCTCAGGCTCAATTATCCGATCATCCAACCAATCATCGATCATATCACTGGCGATGATTACCGTGCTATGCAACTTCCATTCGCTAGGGGGAACTGTGTTTACACATCATACCATGGGTTTCATGAATCACCATATCCAGAGATTCGTCAACACAGCTTGTTGCCAAATAATCTTCAGTGTGTGAAAGGCATCAAGCTTCCATGCGATGGATGGCTTTTGCAAACCCGACATGCGGCGATGTGGTTCATGCCAACAGCAAAAATGCACAACTTGATTCGTACTGATGTCTAGACTGAGCCATGTGTCCTGCTGCCGTAGCATGACCCTCTTTTGTTGGATATTACGTACTGTTGTTAGTTTGAAGCACTCCTCTGGTTAGAAGGATAGATACCTTTCTGGGATCAAGTGCATCCTAACTCACCTACGTAGGATGTACTGATAATGATGATGGAGATGCTATGTAGCCTACAAAGTCTATCGCCTAGCCTTGTAACTTCTTACCCCATTTCTAAATTTGTACTAGTCCTCTATACCGTATGTTGCGCTACTCGTACTACTACCTCCCTCCTGGTTTACTGGTCCCCTTCATAATTTGTGTCAAATTTTGACCATAAATTTCACTAACTAAATGTTAATGCATGTCACAAGAAATTATATCGTTTTATTCGTATTTGAACATAGTTTCCAATGGAATAATTTTCGGTGACATGCATTGACATTTTGTTAGTTAAACCTATGGTTAAAATGTGACACTAAATACGACTATTAAGTAGTACAGTAGCAGTACTAGTATATGTTGGTCAAATATTCATCATGTCCACACATTGAATTGACGTGACAACACGATGTGCGTGAGGTGACACAAGAATAATGGCGGCGTCTTCGGGTATTGTGGACTTCAGATTTGGAGTACCACTTATCTTTCGAAATATTTCATCATTCACTTAAAACAGTCAATTGATCGTACATTGAGTACCATATAATTGGAATTAACTGATGCAAGTCCAAGAAGGATTGGCCGGTGCTGCCGGCTGGCGTCAAGTTTGATCCCACGAATCAGGATCTGATCGAGCACCTTGAGGCCAAAGTGAGTGCTGACAGCGCGAGATCTCACCCTCTCATCGATTTGTTCATACCAACCATCGATAGCGAGTACAACATATGCTACACCCATCCTGAGAAACTTCTAGGTGAGACACCGATCAGCCGTCTACTTGCACAAACATATTCCTTTGTTTATAGCTCTATTTTTCTTTTTAGATGCAGACCTAGTGAAGCAATTACAATTTGACAGTTAATAAAAGTGAACCAAGTGACCGCAACATGCCAAAGA
Source organism: Triticum urartu (assembly GCF_003073215.2). Taxonomy (NCBI): domain Eukaryota; kingdom Viridiplantae; phylum Streptophyta; class Magnoliopsida; order Poales; family Poaceae; genus Triticum; species Triticum urartu. The sequence goes on along the minus strand of NC_053022.1, from coordinate 243,576,081 downwards.
TGTTATGAAAATGCCAGCCACGTACACTAAAACATGTATTCGACAATACTGCAGGTATCACACTGAGTGGCCTAAGCAAGCATTTCTTCCAGCGCAATTCCAGGGCATTCAAAAGGGGCATGTGGACGCGTCGCAAGATACAGTCGGAGTGCAGCATGCATGCGATGTGGCACAAGACCGGCAATACCTTGCCGGTGGTGGTCAACGGCCGGCAGACGGGCAGCAAAAAGGTTCTGGGTGATGCACCAGTACCACCTTGGGGACCTGGAGCAAAAGAAGGAGCAAGAGCTGGTCCTCTGCAAGATTTTCTACCAGACGAACACTAGGGCCAGGAGTAAAAAGATTATAAGTTAGTTTGGTATTGGTACTTGTACAACCTTGTCGTCCGCAAGTTGGTATTGTTGTTAACGATCTTTCAGTATGAACTTGGCATTTTCTTCCAACCATCATGCCGAGGGTCGACGTGTGTCGGATTTCGTGTTCCGGCAAAACCCTTGAGGTTCGAACACTGGGGTGCGCACGAAGATCTCTCCCCCTCTCTAACTCGCACAACCTACGATCTCACGGCCTAGCTCGATGAACCCAAAGAACATGAGACACAAGATTTATACTGGTTCGAGCCACCATTGTGGTGTAATACCCTACTCCAGTGTGGTGTGGTGGATTGCCTCTTGGGCTGAGGATGAACAGTTACAAGGGAAGAACAGCCTCGCGAGGAGAGGTGTTCTTGTGCTTGTTCAACTTGTCTGGTGGCCTTGGTGGGATGGGTCTAGTCCAAGATGAGATGGATCCCTACGGTGTTGGCTAGTCCTATTTATAGAGGCCCTGGTCCTCTTCCCAAATGTTGAGCGGGAAGGGATCCCACAACGACCAAATTATAAGGGAGACAACTAGTACAATCTATCCTGACAAAAGTAGTCTTCCCCTGCCAAAGGCTCTGGTGGTGACGCCGTCTTGGGCTCCACGATGACCACCACCCTGCCGTCCTGCTGGTCTTGGTCTTGTTGCACCGATATGGAAACCTTTGCCTGATGCCTCGGGACTCCTCATCTGCGCTTGCCCCCTTTAGGACCAAAGAGGAAACAAGGACACTTCACGTGCTGGTGCCCGCCTGGCTCCAGTCATCATGGCTTGCGTCACAGAAATCTCGCGAGGTGCCCCTCGCCTTGATCTCTCCGCCCCTCATGAGCCAGCCTAGTGAGGCCGCCCTTGAGGAGGTCTTGCATCGTCCGCCTCGCGAGGCTTGGCCCCTCGCGAGGGTCTTGAATGTTTGCTGGTGAAGATGGGCCGTACAGGGTCGCTGGGGGAGCCACGCTGCGGGCCGCAGGCAGGCAAGTCTGGGGATCCCCGTTCCCAAAATGCCGATAGTAGGCCCCGGGCCCACGGCGCGCTCGGGCTTGGCTTCGAGGAGAAGTCAAAGGGCAAGCGCGGAGCACCGCGGGCCCCATTAGCCTGCGGCTACGGTTGGCGCGTGGCGACTGATTGGACGTGGGCGTCTCCGCTTCCCCATGCTGCCTCGGCAACTGCCTGACTTGACGGGTCCTTGCTACATGCAGAAAAAAGATCATTATTACTTTAGATCGTGGAGGCCGGCGGTTGGCCTCCCCTTGGCTATAAATGGGAAGTGGGGGCGGAGCCCCCGTCACCCGTCTCTTCCTTGCTCCTCCCGCTTCTTCTTCTTCACCCTGGGCGTAGGCACTGCCGGTCGTAACCTAGTGCTTCACATCGCAATACCCGGGGGCACGGATTGAGAGGGGAGCACTAGCTTGCGAGCTCAAGCGAGGGTGCCTAGCGAAAGACAAGAAAACAAAACATTCTCGCGAGGGCGCCTGTCCAGCCCCCTCGTGAGGCACGCGAGGGAGAGGACGGGTCAAAAACGGGGGACCAAGGGCAGAAAAGGAGGCAATAAGGACAATGGAATCAGGCCAGCAACGAACACCAGAAAGCAAATTCTCACTTAAAATAAAGGGCAACCAACTGTGGAAAGCAAATGAAAAGCTGCGTCCAGCACCTAGTCTAGTCTTCTTGTCTTCTCACCAGTGCGGAGCTAAGTGCTGCCACTAGGCGTGGGAGGGAGCCCCCGAGGCCCGAGGGCGGCACTCCGGAGACTCCGGGGCGTGTACAGCCCCACTCATTTTTACGTGAGAGTGTCACAAGTGGAGATTCTACACAGGCACTAGGCCTTGCTTCACAGGCACCGGGCCTTGCTTCATGGGTAGAACTTCCGGAGGTGTTGGATGTTCCAGGCGTTCTGGATGGGGATCCCGTCCTGTGTCTCCAGGCGCGTGGTGCCAAGCCTGGAGACGTGGGCGACCCGAAACAGGCCCTCCCACATGGGCGAGAGCTTGTGCGGCCCTTCCCTGGAGGGCACCCGCCTCAGGACAAGATCACCCACCTCGAGCGTCCTCGAGCGGACGCTGCGGCAGTGGTACTGCCGCAGCGCCTGCTGGTACCTCGAAGCTCGGACCGAGGCTTCTCGGCGGTGTTCCTCCCCTTGCACGAGATCCATCCCCCACATGGCGTCCTGCTGCGTTTCATCAATAGCCAGGACCCGCGCGGAGCGATGCCTGACCTCGTGTGAGAGAACCACCTCTGCTCCGTAGATGAGGAAGAACGGGGTCTCGCCTGTCGGCCTGGTGGCGGTGGTGCAGATGGACCATAGCACAGATTGGAGCTCGTCGTGCCAGCCCCTACCGCAGGCCTCGAGCTTCTTCTTGAAAGTCCTTGTCTTGAGGCCCCTCAAGACCTCCGGGTTGGCGCGTTTAGCCTGGCCGTTGATGCTGGGGTGCGCCACAGAGGTGCAGAAGATCTGCGTTCCAAGGTTAGCACAATACGTTTTGAAGAGATTGCTAGTGAAATGCGAGCCGTTGTCGGTGATGATGCAATTAGGGACCCCAAATCGGCTTACGAGGCCCTTTGATGAACTTGACTACTGACCCGGCGGGGATGGTGCGGACAGCTTCCACTTCCGCCCATTTGGTGAATTTTTCAATGGCGACGTAGAGGTAGCGGTAGCCTCCAAGCGCTCGAGGGAATGGGCCCATGTAGGATCTAGAAGTAGATGTGTCTAGAGGGGGGGGGATTAGACACTTAATGCTAAAGTTGCAATTTTTAAGCTTTTTCAGTTCAAGTGGAGTTTAGGCATAATTTCAACATTCACAATACATATGAAGCAAGCATGCAAAGAGTATATGAGCAGCGGAATATAAAGCATGCAACTTGCAAGAATGTAAGGGAAAGGGTTTGGAGAGTTCAAACGCAATTGGAGACGCGGATGTTTTTCCCGTGGTTCGGATAGGTGGTGCTATCCTACATCCACGTTGATGGAGACTTCAACCCACAAAGGGTAACGGTTGCGCGAGTCCACGGAGGGCTCCACCCACAAAGGGTAACGGTTGCGCGAGTCCACGAAGGGCTCCACCCACGAAGGGTCCACGAAGAAGCAACCACCCACAAAGGGTCCATGAAGAAGCAACCTTGTCTATCCCACCATGGCCATCGCCCACGAAGGACTTGCCTCACTAGCGGTAGATCTTCACGAAGTAGGCAATCTCCTTGCCCTTACAAACTCCTTGGTTCAACTCCACAATCTTGTTGGAGGCTCCCAAGTGACACCTAGCCAATCTAGGAGACACCACTCTCCAAGAAGTAACAAATGGTGTGTAGGTAATGAACTCCTTGCTCTTGTGCTTCAAATGATAGTCTCCCCAACACTCAACTCTCTCTCATAGGATTTGGATCTGGTGGAAAGAAGGTTTGAGTGGAAAGCAACTTGGGGAAGGCTAGAGATCAAGATTCATATGGTAGGAATGGAATATCTTGGTCTCAACACATGAGTAGGTGGTTCTTTCTCAGAACATATCAGTTGGAACGGTGTATGTGTTCTTATGGCTCTCTCCACGAATGAAGAGGAGGTGGAGGGGTATATATAGCCTCCACACAAAATCCAACCATTACACACAGTTTTCCAATCTCGGTGGGACCGAATCAACAAACTCAGTCGGACCGAAAATGTAAATCTAGTGACTGTTAGAGATTTTCGGTGGGACTGACATGCAACTCGGTAGGACCGATATGGTTAGGGTTTTGGCATAACGTAATCTCGGTGAGACCGATTACACAAACTCGGTGAGACCGAATTTGGTAATTAGCTAACCAGAGAGTTGGTCAGGCAAACTCGGTGGGACCGATTTGCTCTTTCGGTGAGACCAAAAAGTTACAAAAAGGAAACACTGAATTTACATTGCAATCTCGGTGGGACTGATTGCATATCTCGGTGGGACCGAAAATATTGCAATAGATAACAGAGAGTTTGCAATCCCATCTCGGTGAGACCGAGATCCCTATTGGTAGAACCGAATTGCTAGGGTTTGGCAGTGGCTTATGACAAGTGAAACTCGGTGGCGCCGGATAGAAAGAATCGGTATGACCGAGTTTGGCTTAGGGTTTAGGTCATTTGTGGAAGTGGGAAAGTAGCTGAGGATTTTGGAGCATATCATTAAGCACATGAAGCAAGAGGCTCATTAAGCAACACCTCATCCCTTGTTGATAGTATTGGCTTTTCCTAAAGACTCAATGTGATCTTGGATCACTAAAATGTGAAATGAAGAGTCTTGAGCTTGAGGCTTTAGCCAATCCTTTGTCCTTAGCATCTTGAAGGAGCTCCCACAACCTTTAGTCCATGCCACTCCATTGTTGAACTTATCTGAAACATACTAGATAGAAACATTAGTCCAACAAGAGATATGTTATCATCAATTACCAAAACCACCTAGGGAGCACTTGTGCTTTTAGCCCAGGATATCCAGCCCCCAGACCGCGAACAACCATGAGAGCGGGATAGTCTGGAGGTCCTGAGCGGGCTGGTGGATCTGCTTGGCGTGCAGCTGGCAGGCCTCGCAGGATTTCACCAGCTCAGCCATGTTGTTGAGTGCCATGGGCCAGTAGAACCCGCTGCGGAAAGCCTTGCCAACCAGGGTGCGTGACGACGAGTGGTGCCCGCAGTCTCCGCCATGTATGTCGGCCAACAGCTCATTCCCCTGTTCCCTGGAAATACATCATAGAGAAACATCATTTGGCCGCTTCCTGTATAACTCACCCTCCTGAATGCAGTATGCCGTAGCCTGTCGGGCCACATGCTCCGCATCTTCCTCCTTCCCCGGCAACGCGCCTTGCGTCAGGTACGCCTTGAACTCCTCAATCCAGCACCCCTCCTGAGGCTCGAGCGCTAAGAGGAGGCGCACTCCTGAGGCCGGGCCGCAGGCGGGGGCTCCTAAGGCTGGAGGCTGGGGGAGTTCCTCCTGAGATGGCACTGACTCCGCAGGCGGAGGTGCGGGTGAAGGCTTGAAGATCCGCTCCTCAAAGACGCTAGGCTCATGGGGCAGCCGCTTGGATGCTCTTCTGGCGATGTCATCAGCTTCTTTGTTGGTGCCACGAGGCACATGCCGTAGTTCCAGGCCTAGGAACTGCTTCTCCATTTTGCGCACCTCTGCGAGGTATGCCTCCATGTGCTCATCCTTTGGCTCGTACACCTTGTTGGAGAAGTTAATGAAGAGCCGCGAGTCTCCCTTGACGGTGAGGCACTTCACCCCCAGGGCCACCGCTGCTTTGAGGCCGGAGATGAGACCCTCTTACTATACGATGTTGTTGGACACCTTCAAGCCCCACTGGAAGCAGAGCTACACGGCGTAGTAAAGCTTGTCCTGAGTGGGTGAAATGAGCATGGCTCCAACCCCCGTGCCCTACCGTGCGAACGCGCCATCGAAGTACATGAGGCAACCATCTGGCACTTCACTTCCTGGCAAGAGGGATCGGTTCTCGCCTGCTTCGAGCTCCGATGCGTCGGTCTATTCCGCCACAAAGTCGGCGAGTGTAGCCGCCTTGATGACCCTGGTTGTGCTGAACTCCAGGTTGAATGCTTGCTGCTCGATGTTCCATTCGGCGACCCTTCCCGCAGCATTGGGGCTTCTGAGCACTCTCTCCAATGGGTAAGATGAAACGACCTTGATGGGGTGGCCTTGGAAGTAGTGGCGCAGCTTGCGCGAGGCCACCAAGAGCGCGGGCAGTAGCTTATGAGGCATGGGGTATCGCGCCCTCTCATCTTGCAGGACCGTGCTGATGATGTACACTGGTTGCTCGACAAGGGTGGGGGAGCTGACGGAGTTTTTGGCTCCCGGGACTGAGGTGTTTCCTGCGGGCTTCCTGCTCCTGGGGCTTGATGACCTATCGGGGCAGCCGCTGTCTTAGGAGCATCGCCTTGTTCCTGAGCTGCCTCATCCATCTTGGTGACTCCACTTGGCAGGTCCTCGACCTCGGGCCCTCCCTAAGGGCCACTAGTGTCGTGCTGGCGGAGTGGGGTGTGGCAGACAGGTAGAGTACCAAGGGCTCGCGAGGATAAGGCGCCACCATCACCGGCAGGCTGGTCAAGTATCTCTTGAGGCCTTGAAATGCCAGGTCGGCCTCGGGGGTCCACTCGAATGGACCCTTCTTCTTCATCAGCTGAAGAACGGCAATGCGTGCTCCCCTAACTTGGAGATGAAGCGCCCCAACGAAGTCACACAGCCTGCAAGCTTCTGCATCTCCTTGAGGTTTTGTGGTGGGCTCATGTCTTCGATTGCCTTGACCTTCTCCGGATTGGCCTCGATCCCCCTGTGGGACACGAGGAAGCCCAGTAGCTTGCCCGAAGGGACATGAAACACGCACTTCTCCGGTTTGAGCCGCGGGTCCACCTGGTGTAGGCTCGCGAAGGTCTCCTCCAGGTCCTGAATCAGAGTTCTCGCCTCCGGAGACTTCACCACAATGTCATCGACGTAGGCCTCAACGTTTCTTCCGAGCTACTGCCCCAAGGCGATGTGCATCAATCGCTGGAAGGTCGCCCCTGCGTTGTGCAGTCTGAATGGCATGCAAGTGTAGTAGTACACCCCGCCTGGGGTCAGGAAGGCTGTCTTCTCCTCATCTTCCACCGCCATCTTGATCTGGTGGTAGCCTGAGAACACATCCAGGAAACATAGCAGATCGCACTTGGCGGTGGAGTCGACAATCTGGTCGATGTGCGGCAGCGGGAACGGGTCATGAGGGCAGGCCTTGTTGAGGTTGGTGAAGTCGACACACATGCGCTCCTTCCCTCCTTTCTTCGGCACGACGACCGGATTCGCCAGCCACTCCGGGTACCGGACTTTCCGAATGACACCCGCTGCTTCCAACTTGCGGGTTTCCTGGACAATGAAGGACTGCTTCTCCATGGATTTCCGCCTTACCCTCTGCTTCACAGGGCGCATGTTGGGGCATACCCTCAGATGATGCTCGATCACTCTTCTCGGGACCCCAGCCAGCTGCTTGGGTTCCCAAGCGAATACTTCCCTGTTCGCCCGCAAGAAGTCCACCAACTCTTTTTCTTGATATGCGGCAAGGTCGGTGCTATGGTAAAGGTGGCACCAGAGGCCCCATCCTCGTCGACTGGTATCTGCTTTGTCTTGGCTTGACCCTAGGTGAACAGCTGCTTCTTCTTGGTCGGTGCAGCCCCCTTGGTTCTGGACACTGCCTTGTCGGTCGGGCAAGCTGCCGCCGTGGCCCTGAAGGCGAGCTTGAGGGCCGCCACGGCTTCCTTGGTGTCTCCGACCACGGTGAGGACGTCCTTGCTTCCTGGCATCTTCATGAGGTTGTAGGCAGGATGAGTGGCTTCCATGAACTGGATCAGCACCGTGTACCCGAGGATGGCGTTGTACGGCAAGCCGATGCGGGCGATATCGAATTCGATCAGCTCGGTGCGGTAGTTGTCGCGTGTGCCAAAAGTCACGGGGAGACGGATCTGCCCTAGGGGGTCGGAGGAGCCACCGCCGATCCCGGAAAAAGGCTTGCTGGGGTGGAGCCGCTCGAGTGGTACGTGAAGGAGGCTGAAAGCCTCCACGGAGAGCACGTTGAGGCCAGCGCCGCCATCGATGAGGGTCTTGGTAATGGCTACGCCGCAGATGGTGGGCGTGAAAGCATCGGAAGCACGCCCGAGCCGAAGGTGATGATTGGGTGATCCTCCGAGTTGAAGATCAGGTCGGCCTTGGGCGCCGCCCAACCCGGGGGAGCCCCCTGCCACATGGAGATGATGCTGATCTGGCGAAAGAACGGCTTGGCATGGCGATCCGAGGTTGGCGCCTGCGAGCCACCGAGGAGAGCCACGACGACGGGGGGTGCTGGTCCTCTGAAGACTCCGGCAGATGGAGGAGCCAGGCGCGCGGCATGCCAGCCAGGGCCATTGGGAGCCAGTTGGCCATGACTTTATCATCACCCCCAGCCTCCAAGACGGCCTCCTCGTATGCCAGCAAGAAAGTTGCCGGGTCCGCCGCACCTTCGTAATGGGGCGGCATCTCCGGCTTGAACTTGTGTGGCCACTGCACCCGCCGCAAGGCGGGGGTGAAGACCCGGAGCCCCACGGCGCTGTGGAGGGCGCCCGTCGATCCAGTCGGAGAAGAGGCGGCGTCCATGAGAGTCGGTTGGAGAGGCGAGGCCGTCCGAGGGGGCAAAGCTTCGACGCACACCTACCTGGCGTGCCAAATGTCGGATTTCAGGTTCCGGCAAAACCCTTGAGGTTCGAACACCGGGGTGCGCACGAAGATCTCTCCCCCTCTCTAACTCGCACACTCTACGATCTCACGGCCTAGCTCAACGAACCCAAAGAACATGAGACACAAGATTTATACTGGTTCGGGCCACCATTGTGGTGTAATACCCTACTCCAGTGTGGTGTGGTGGATTGCCTCTTTGGCTGAGGATGAACAGTTACAAGGGAAGAACAACCTCGCGAGGAGAGGTGTTCTTGTGTTCGGCGAACTTGTTTGGTGGCCTTGGTGGGATGGGTCTAGTCCAAGATGAGATGGATCCCTATGGTGGTGGCTAGTCCTGTTTATAGAGGCCCTAGTCCTCTTCCCAAATGTTGAGCGGGAAGGGATCCCACAACGGCCAAATTCGAATGGAGACAACTAGTTCAAGCTATCCTCACAAAATTAGTCTTCGCCTGCCACCCTGCCAAAGGCTCTGGTGGTGACACCGTCTTGGGCTCCATGATGACCTCCGCCCTGTTGTCCTGCTGGTCTTGGTCTTGTTGCACCGATATGGAAACCTTTGCCTGATGCCTAGGGACTCCTCGTCTATGCTTGCCCCTTTAGCACCAAAGAGGAAACGAGGACACTACGCACGCTAGCGCCCACCTGGCTCCAGTCGTCATGGCTTGCGTCACAGAAACCTTGCGAGGTTCCCCTCGCCTTGATCTCTCCGCCCCTCGCGAGCCAGCCTGGTGAGGCCGCCCCTGAGGAGGTCTTGCATCGTCCGCCTCCCGAGGCTTGGCGAAGATGGGACGTACAGGGCCACTGAGGGAGCCACGCTTCGGGTCGCAGGCAGGCAACTCTGGGGACCCCCGTTCCCAGAATGCCCACAACGTGGATATAAAGCTGAATCATTTGGTTCGAAACGAATTTTCAGGCACCTGATTTTTATTTGATGGGTAGTATAAGCACCTGCCGTTCGAATTCCCAGTTTCCAAATTTTTGGAAACAAGTGCTGCATCCCAGTTATCAGTCTGTACTTGGAGAATTCTCTCGTTTGTTGAGCAGGTATATTGTTTTTTTAGGTCGATCTAGTTTCAACTGGGCTGTAGACTGCCCAGTCTTGTTTTTGTTTTTAACAGGCCCAACCCATAATGACAACGGGGCACAAAGATCTAGTAGGTATCTACTGGCCTCTGGCCCGCCAACATTAGTTATATTTTGTCTTACAACATCTGCAGGCAGTTTTTTTTACTGAATCAAACACACAGCCCAGTTCTATTTTCCACTTGAAACACCATGTCCTACATACGTTTTCTAATATCTACCAATAGTTTTACTAGTTCATATACACGTATCACTATATTGAAAATTCATAAAGTTCCCTTTTCATATTTACATCCTTAATTTTTGTTGTTGTTTTCCCTACCAGCGCTGATTTTTTTACCATTGGTTTTCCCTTAAACCAACTCAATTGTACCACGTCTTATTTGCTTACAAAAACAAAACGATTTTTTGGCAAATCAATAAGTTCTTAAAAAATGTTCATCATTTTGGGATTATAACAGTTCGGACTCCACCGATATAAGCAAAATAAGGTTAAACTTTTTGAACGTGGTCCTAGGCAGAAAATAGGCTGTAATAAATTACTTAAGAATTAGCAAATGAGCTGCAAATTATATTTTTTTAGAAAATGGGCTCTATGTTGTCTGCCACAGATTTGGAGGCTGACTTGTGGGCCTACTAAGTTCATGCATACACAAGGTTTCTGAAAAAAAGAAACTTAGCCAACAATTGACTCTACCAGTGTCAGACCATTAGATGTCAATCTAATGGCAATCATGGTTCTTCAGTCTCTGATCTTCCTGCTCCAGCCGCCTAAACCAGCGTTGGCGGAACCGCCTGCTCCCGCCTCCCGTGGCCGGCTATGCTGTCGGGCAGGCCTCACGGCCCCACCATACTCGCATCCGTGGCCTGTCTATCCCTCTACTCACCCACACCTCATGTTATTTTCCGGCGACGGCAGCCGAGACAGTCAACCCTCGTACTCCCCCACCGCGTGGGCAGCAACTGTCGTGTCTTCCCCGGCTCCATGTCATTCCCTTCATAGGCTTCACCATCGTCCACCGCCCTGGTGCTCTCTGCGCGGCGTGGTCAATGTGGTCAACGAAGGACATCCATCAGAAGTGGACTGTACATGCAGAGGCTGACATCTGGGTCCATCGCCGCACACAAGGAAATGCCTCCTTATTACACGCAAAATAATGATTCCTCCACCTGACATCTGGGACCCACCGGAAGGGCCTTTGTATTTCACGAAAAAAACATTCCCCCGCTAACATCTCGGACCCACCAGCTATATCTTCGCACGCAAGGAAGTGCCTCCTTATTACGCACAAAAAATGACTACCCCCTGTGTGGGAGGCTAACTTGTGGGCCTACTAAGTTGACAGCGACGGAGGGCTTTGTCAACTTAGTCAAGATGAATGATTCTAGCTCCAGTGACCATACGATGTCCATCCAACGACCGTAGTGCTTCTTCAACCTATGGTCTTCTTGCTCCAGCCGCCCAAACCAGCGTCGGTCGTGTCTCACCGCGTTACTACCCCCACCGCTGGCCAGGCCATCCACCTCTACTCACCCACACACCCTATTATTCTACGGCGACAGAAGCCTCACACCGCAGCCGAACCAATGAACCCTTATACTCCTCTCCGCGTGGGCTTCCACTGCCGCGTCTTCCCCAGCTCCACGTCATCCCATTCCTAGGCCTCACCATCGTCCACCGCCGTGGTGCTCTCGGCGTGGCGTGGTCAATGTGGTCAAGGAATGACTTCCATCGGAAGAGTACTGTACGTGGAGAGGCTGACAGTTGGGTCCACGGCCGCAGCAAGGAACTGCCTCCTTATTACGTGCAAAATAATTATTCCTCCACCTGACAGCAGGGACCCACTGGACGGGCCATTGTATTTCGTGAAAAAAACATTTCCCCCCTGACTACTGGGACCCACCAGCTACATCTTCACATGCCAGGAAGTACCTGATAGTCGGGACCCACCTGGTCGAAGCGTACGTAGCGTTGTCATTTTGGTCGTGAACGTGTACGTACACACTGGTTGATGTAGAGGCGCGCATATGTCGTAGTAGAGGCACACACACATAGCATGTACACGTACGTACAGTGGCCAGGGTGCAAGAAAGTAAATACAGCCATGTACGTACATACCGGCGGGGTCTCAAATGCCTACTCGCGCATACATGTGGCCTACGCTCGTGTACATGGCTGGGTCGGAACGGAGAAACTGCGCCGTCATCATGTTCATGGGGAGCCAACCGGCTGGGTCGGAACGGAATGTGTCGTCCTATTCATCGGGAGCCAACCGGCTTGGCGTACTGCAGAACGGAGGAAACGGCCTTGTGTTTGACCGGCAATGGTCGAAACGGGATCCTGTTCATCAGGAGGGGTCTGGCGTACCGCAAAACAGAGGAAACAGACTTCTGTTGGACCTCCTGCGATTGAAATGGGGTCCTGTTGACCGGGAGGGGTGTGGCGTACCCAAGACGGAGGAAACGGACTTGTGTTGGAGTGCTACGGTCGAAACGGGGGTCGTGTTCATCGGGAGGGGTGTGGCGTACCGTAAAACGGGACTCCATGGGATACTATTCATCTCCACCGTCGACCTCCTCCAGCCTCCACGGGGTACTGTTCATCCACTGTCGACCTCCTCCAGCCTCCACCTGCGACTGTTCATCCACGGGCTCATGTACATCCAGCCTCCATCGGCTACTGTTCAACCAGCCCTCTCCACGGGGTCCCGTTCAACCACCCCTCCATGGGCTACTGTTCATCCAGCCCTCCACCCGCTACTGTTCAACCAGCCCTCCACTGGCTACTGTTCAACTAGCCCTCCACGGGGTCCTGTTCATCCATCCCTCCACGGGGTCCTGTTCATCCACCGGCTCGATTGATCGGGGTACTGTTCATCCAGCGACAACGGCCTCTACTACCACGGGTTCCTGTTCATCCAAACCCCACCGGGAACTTTTCATCCAAACCCCCAACAACGCTCACTGTTCATCTAGAGGCAGGATCGATCGGCTTTAGTTAGTAGTAGTAGCGAAGGAATCGCTCGATCAGGTTCAGTTAACAACCATCGATCGATCGCTCGGGTTCAGTAACGCTTAGCCTGTAGTGCAATCGCTCGGGTTCAGTTAGAGCCCAACGCCTCACTCAGGTTTCAATTAGAGTGCAACGCCTCGCGCACACGCGCGTATGTATAAGAGAAACGCGCATCGCTCGGCCCCCGAACAGCCACCGTAACCAGGAACTCCCTGATATTTTCCTCGCCCTCGCTTCTACCACAGTTTTTTCTATCATGGACAGCGCAAAGAATGTCATGCAGCCGTGTCTCCGGCCCGCCCAGGACGAAAAGCCCATTTTCTGTCATGATTTTTTGTCATTGAAGTAGGACCCCACCACATCTATAATGATATCGGGTTTTGTCACAATTATTGTCATAGAAGTTTCATAAGTATGACAGAAAAAAAATTCGTTCGGCCCAAAATGTCATGAATGTGTCTTTTTTTTGTATTGTCCACCACCTTCTCCATCTCTTGGATTCCTGTTCTGGTTATCTTGCTTGATTTAACTTTTTCTTGGCTTGCTTTTGCAGGGACACGGAGACACTGGCGCAGAGGATGGCAAAGAGGGCCAAGACCTCGACAGGCGATGAGCCCCCAGCAAGCACCTCGAGTGCGCCGGAGTTGATCACGATCATCCCGGGCCCAAGCCCACGATGCAGCCCCCGACTCAGCCCCCAGCGTGAGTCCACCACCCACTTTCTGTTGGCGAGCACCGGGGCGTGTCTGTTCACCATCAGTCTTGCCGGGTTTGCAGGGGAAGAGCGGCAATAGGAGGGGCCGTCAAGGGCCGCCCCCAACATGCCTCCTCCATCAACCACCACACCACCCAAGGACGGGTCCCTGGCAAGGTCTTCTACCGGCGAGCCTACGCCGCCAAGGGAGAGACCTCCAGTAGGCCCTCCCCCGACGAGCCCTCGCGTGTGGAGGAGGAGCCGGCAAGCACAGGTGCCGGCGGCCCCATCCCGGCAACGAGCATTGACGGGGAGGGAACCACTCCTCCCCAACTTGTCGTAGGTAAGCCGCCAGCCTCATGGCCTTGATCTGTTCTCCAGTGTAATCTTTTTCTTCTTGCTTTAAACTTCGATCTTGGTTTCATCTTCTTCCCCTCCTTGGTTTTCAAACCTCTCCTCGGCGGGTCAAATGGATGTCGATGGCACCGTTGAGGAGATCGCCAAGGATGCCGCCGCTCATGCTGACGAGATTGCCGCCGACGAGGCCGCCAAGGAAGCACACAAAGAGGCCGCTAGGGGATCTGTCGGGGAGGCCAGCAAGGGGACCGGTGACCGTACTGATGGCATCCATGCCTCAGGAGCGCCTGGCGCTACATCGGTCCCGGAGCCCTCAGCTGCCGGGGCAACGGTGGCCGACGACCAACCGTCCACCTCCGAAGCCCCTCACTCGAGCAGACACCTGAAGATTTGCGAGGATCTATTTGTCACCATCCCAGGGACGGCACGCACCGGGGCGCCTGCCGAGGGGGAGGTTTTTGATGAAGAGGTCATTGTCGCCGCCGGGCTCCAAGTTGTCAACGAGCCAAGTGCCAGCAGCGACAGTTCCAAGGAGGGCCAGCTCCTCCAAGCTATTAGCAGCAACTTCCACAAGCTTCAGGCACTTCACCGTGTCCTCAAGGAGAAGCTGGACTCCAGGATGGCGGTCGTCGACGCAGCGGAGGCGGGCCTCCAGGAGCATGTTGAGTAGACATAGGTATGGTTTATGGAGGCCCGGCAAGACCTGAAGGCCGGCTAGGAGCAGCTGGGTCAGCAGTGGAATGAGCTTCTTCTGAAGAAATCAGATATCAAGAAGACCCAGGAGGAGGATGTTGCATGGATCGCCAAGGAGGACGGTGAGCTAAGGGAGCGCCGCATCTCGATCGACGCCCAAGAAGAAGACCTTACCGCTCGTGAGGAGGCGCTTGCCGCCAAGCTCCGCGACAAGGATGAAGAAATCAAGAAGCTCGTCACGCAGCGGACCCAAGAACCGGAGCAGAAACACAACGATGCACTCTCCGCTCTGGTCCTAAATCACGCCGACAAGCTAAAGGAGGCCGTCGATGCTGCTGAAGCGGCAAAGGCCGCCAAGAGCGATCTGGCTGGCAAGGTGGAGGAGCTGGGGGCAGAGCTGGAGAAGCACAACAAGGAGGTCGCGACGCTCAAGAGTGACAGGGACAAGACCATCGACACCTTGGCGGGCCTGTGGACCACCATATCCGATAGGGACAAGCTGCTCTCCGAGGCCAATGACTCTATTGCTGATTTGAAGCTGAAGCTGGCTAACCTGGAGGAGACCCTAGTGAGCAGCAGAGCCAGCGAGAAGACCCCCACCAAGAAACTCGAGGATGGGGAGCAGTTGTTCGCGAGCGCTGCCACCAAGCACAAAGACTTTGTGAGCGGCGTGAAGATCTGGACCGCATGCCTCGTCGACGTCTCGGAGAAGCTCACCATGCAGCTATCCACCATGGGCCTGCCGAGCATCAGGTACTCCCATGACGACAGGTTTTCTGAGAGCGCTAGGGTGACCATGTTCCTCGAGGCCGTCCTTGACGCCTTGAAGCTACTCCACGACCACCGAGCGACCCACCTGGCCAACGAGTCCCGGAAGCTTTGCCGTGGCACCCTCCTCAAGGTGCTCACCAAGGTGGCGTACAGGAATCTCGGCCTCAACCTTAACCAGGACAGCTAGCCGGCAGACGCGGACCGCAGGGCACTTGAGGAGTCACGCCCGTTGTCATCCTGGTCGACCACGTCACGAGGGTGGAGGGCCAGCGTCAGGACTAGGCGCTCCGCTTCCCCTTGCCGCCATGGATCCATACCAAAAATAGTTCCACTTAAGTTAGAACTGCGGCAACTATTATTGTAATATAACTTGCTATGTTTGTGGATTGAATGCATGTTATATCTCTCATATGATTCCTCCTTTTATGGTACACACCCTACGCGTTACTGGGAAAGGCCTTCCGGTGCATGCACCCTAGCCGCGAGCGCTTTGAGGATGGATCCTTAGCAGCCTGCTGGGGGTGCCGCTGCCGGCAAGGCACCTTGCCGTTTCTAGGGCAGCCACTTGAGCCGTTGAGCGGACTTGAAACGGAGCAAGGGCGCAACCAAATCTGACAAGGTTCCTTTGCGCAGGTTTTCCTTATACAAGAACCGAGACCATTCGAGGGCAATAAACTTGATATTAAAAGAAATTTGCTCAAAGCCTCATGACTTAGCTTTTTGCTACTATATTCTTCTTTGCAAGCTGTTGGCATCGCCTGTTGGCGTCCACACTCTCTATTCCCCCAGGCAAACTTGCGCTCAAGGGAACTTTCTATCCTTTGTGAAAAGGAAAGAAGAAAAAATAGGAATACGGAGCCTTGGCGGCTCATTAGCGCTTGCTGGCCTTGTGCATCTTGGGAACGATGTTGTGGCTCTTCGCACGGCGGCGTCCGGGGTCACCAACTTCGTGGCGCTGCTTGTCATGTACAACCTAGGAGGACCACAGCGCGGACGCCGGTGCGGATGCCCCGGAGGTTGCCGTACTGCCCATAGGCAGCACGGCTCCAGACATAGTGACCGCCATGGTACCCTTCTTCTTGGGAGCCAAGGTGATCGAGGAAACGACGTGCTAACTGCTAGATCGGGTTTGCAGAACTCTCACGCCCCTGCCTGGTGCACCAAAGATGTTGGCACTTAGGGAAGGTTGACACCTATGGGATCACTTGGGTCCCTTCTATGGTTCGGCAGGGAGGAGGAGTGGTGCAAAGAGCGGATCTAAAGGTTAACACGACGGATTTTTATCCAGGTTCGGGCCGCTGAGAAGCGTAAGAGCCTAGTCCTGCTTGATTGTATATTTTGTGTTCTTGAGCTCCGACTAGCTGCTTGCATGCATGCTGGGTCGAGAGGTTCAAAAGTTTGAATCCCCTTCCAGTACGCTGTGGGCCTCCTTTTATATGTCCAAGGGGCTGCCACAGTGGTACACATGAGGTGTAAAGCTGCTACAGTACCTATGTTTATCACCGGCGTCTTAGGACAAATGCCATAAATGCACTGCTTACGTGCCCTCTAGCTTTATCGGGGATGGGAGGAGTGCCCATCCCGTCCGTTGCCGCCTCGTCTCGACACGCGTCCACGCCGATGGGGCATGCAGTGCCAAGTTGGCTGGCTAGCTGCTGTGCTGGAGAGGTGGAAGGGTCTTCATGAAGATCTACATGTCACCACGCAGGTGCTTGCTAGGCTGGCAGGCTAGCCACGACGCTGGAGTGGTGATGGGGTGGCGGAGTCTTGCTGCGGTCTTGCCGATGCCCCCAGCAAGGATCCTGCCGGGGCTCGCGGACGTCCCCCGCAAGGATCTTTCCGGAGCCTCATCTCTAGGCCCTCACAAAGATCTTCACGCCACTACGCGCATGCCCTTGGATCTTGGTTTTAACACTGTTGATGGTGTCGGAGCTCTCAACCTCAAGGGTGCCTTTTGTGAGTGATCTACAAATCGTCCCTGGCAAGGATCTTGTCGGGGTCTCGCAAGCCGTCCCGGCAAGGATCTTGCCGGGGGTCCAGTTCGCCCTCTGTCTTCTGGTCTCTGGCTTGGCTGCTTCTCCTTGCCTTGTATCTTGTTCTCGGTCGCCCCCTTCAGGCCTTGCCATGGAGGTGGCTACGACTGCCCGTGCATAAGTATGGGGTGCTAAAGATCCCAAACTTTGGTACACCGATAGTAGGTGTTCTAGTGTAACTCTTACGAACCACAGTGAAGCTTTAGCATGATCCTTTATTCTAACAGGGAAAGGTGGTTTCTCAATATAAGCAGTAGTAACAATAGGATTAACATTATAAGTAACAGCTTCTTCTTCAACTTTAGTAGGTTCTACTACTTTAACTTCAATGGGAGGATGATATTTAAACCACTTCTCCTTAGGGAGATCAACATGAGTAGAAAATGATTCACAGAAAGAAGCTACTATCTCAGAGTCAAGTCCATATTTAGTGCTAAAATCACGAAAAGCATCGGTGTCCATAAAAGATTTAACACAATCAAACTTAAGGTTTATACCTGACTCCTTACCTTTTTTTTCGAGTTCCCAATCTTCAGAGTTGCGTTTAATTCTTTCCAATAAATCCAATTTGAATTCAATATCCTTCTTCATAAAAGAACCATTACAAGAAGTATCGAGCATGGATCGATCATTATGAGAAAGTCGAGCATAAAAGTTCTGAATAATAATTTCTCTTGAGAGATCATGATTGGGGAATGAATATAACATTGACTTAAGCCTCCCCCAAGCTTGAGCGATACTTTGTCCTTCACGAGGCCAAAAATTATATATATATAATTCTGATCACGATGAACCAGATGCATAGGATAAAACTTCTAATGAAATTCCAATTTCAATCGGTTGTAGTTCCGTGATCCAATATCATCACATAGCCTATAACATGTCAATGCCTTTCCCTTCAAAGATAAAGGGAATACCTTCTTCTTGACAACATCCTCCAGCAAACCTGCAAGCTTAAATAATCGACAAACTTCATCCACATAGATTAGGTTCATATCAGGATGTAATGTTCCGTCTCCTGCATAAGGATTAGCTAGTAGTTTCTCTATCATACCCAAAGGAATTTCATAGTAAATATTTCCAGTAGGTGCGATAGGTTGAGGAGAAACTCTTTGCTCTTCCGGTCGAGGTGAAGATACCCTGAACAAGCCCCTCAAAGGATTATTATCTATAGTAACAAGTGACAGTAAATTTCAGCACACTATATAAATGTTTCCTTACCAAATTCCACCTACCAAAGGCTCTTAACTCCCCGACAATGGAGCCAGAAAAGAGTCTTGATGACCCGCAAGTATAGGGGATCTATCTTAGTCCTTTCGATAAGTAAGAGTGTCGAACCCAACGAGGAGCATAAGAAAATGACAAGTGGTTTTCAGCAAGGTATTTTTTGCAAGCACTGAAATTATCAATAACAGATAGTTGTGTGATAAGATAATTCATAACGGCTAACAAGTAACAAAAGTAAATAAAGTGCAGTAAGGTGGCCCAATCCTTTTTTAGCAAAGGACAAGCCTGGACGAACTCTTATATAAATCAAAGCGCTCCCGAGGACACATGGGAATTATTGGCAAGCTAGTTTTCATCATGCTCATATGATTCGCGTTTGTTACTTTGATAATTTGATATGTGGGTGGACCGGTGCTTGGGTTCTGCCCTTCCTTGGACAAGCCTCCCACTTGTGATTAACCCCTCTCACAAGCATTCGCAACTATGAAAGAAGAATTATGATAAATCTAACCATAGCATGAAACATATGGATCCAGATCAGTGCTACCTCTTGAGCACTGCGTTGGTTTTCCCTTGAAGAGGAAAGGGTGATGCAGCAAAGTAGTGTAAGTATTTCCCTCAGTTTTTGAAAACCAAAGTACCAATCTAGTAGGAGGCCACAGACGAGTCCCTCGCACCTACACAAACAAATAAAATCCTCGCAACCAACGCAATAAAGGGGTTGTCAATCCCTTCACAGTCACTTACGAAAGTGAGATCTGCTAGATATGATAAGATGATATTTTTGGTATTTTTTTGATAAAGATGCAAAGTAAATAAAGAAAAATAAAAATGGCAAAAGAAATAGCCTGTTGATGGAAGATTAATATGATGGAAAATAGACCCGGGGGCCATAGGTTTGACTAGTGGCTTCTCTCGAGAGCATAAGTATTACGGTGGGTACACTAATTATTGTTGAGCAATTGACAGAATTGAGCATAGTTATGATAATATCTAGGTATGATCATGTATATAGTCATCACGTCCGAGACAAGTAGACAGACTCCTGTCTGCATCTACTACTATTACTCCACACATCGACCGCTATCCAGCATGCATCTAGAGTATTAAGTTCAAAAGAACAGAGTAACGCTTTAAGCAAAATGACATGATGTAGAGGGATAAACTCATGCAATATGATATAAACCCCATCTTGTTATCCTCGATGGCAACAATACAATATGTGCCTTGCTGCCCCTACTGTCACTGGGAAAGGACACCGCAAGATTGAACCCAAAGCTAAGCACTTCTCCCATTGCAAGAAAGATCAATCTAGTAGGACAAAACCAAACTGATAATTCGAAGAGACTTGAAAATATAACCAATCATACATAAAAGAATTCAGAGAAGATTCAAAAATTCTTCATAGATAAACTTGATCATAAACCCACAATTCATCAATCTCAACAAACACACCGCAAAAGAAGATTACATCGAATATATCTCCACAAGAGAGGGGGGGCATTGTATTGAGATCCAAAAAGAGAGAAGAAGCCATCTAGCTAATAGCTATGGACCCGAAGGTCTGAAGTAAACTACTCACACATCACCGGAGAGGCTATGGTGTTGATGTAGAAGCCCTCCGTAATCGATGCCCCCTCCGGCAGAGTTCTGGAAAAGGCCCCAAGATGGGATCTCACGGGTAAAGAAGGTTGCGGTGGTGGAATTAGGGTTTTGGCTCTGTATCTGGTAGTTTGGGGGTACGTAGGTATATATAGGAGGAAGAAGTACGTCGGTGGAGCAACGTGGGCCCACAAGGGTGGAGGGTGCGCCTGGGGGGGGGGGGGGGGGGGGGGGGGGGGGGGGGGGGGTGGGGGGGGGGGGGGGGGGGGGGGGGGGGGGGGGGGGGGGGGGGGGGGGGGGGGGGGGGGGGGGTAGGCGCGCCCCCTACCTCGTGCCTTCCTGGTTGCTGTCTTGACGTAGGGTCCAAGTCCTCTGGATCACGTTCGTTCCGAAAATCATGTTCCCAAAGGTTTAATTCCGTTTGGACTCCATTTGATATTCTTTTTCTGCGAAACTATGAAATAGGCAAAAAACAGCAATTCTGGGCTGGGACTCCGGTTAATAGGTTAGTCCCAAAAATAATATAAAAGTGTATAATAAAGCCCAATAATGTCCAAAACAGAATACAATATCGCATGGAACAATAAAAAATTATAGATACGTTGGAGACGTATCAAGCATCCCCAAGCTTAATTCCTGCTCGTCCTCGAGTAGGTAAGTGATAAAAACGGAATTTTTGATGTGGAATGCTACTTGGCATAATTTCAATGTAATTTTCTTAATTGTGTTATGAATATTCAGATCCAAAAGATTCAAGACAAAAGTTTAATATTGGCATAAAAATAATAATACTTCAAGCATACTAACTAAGCAATTATGTCTTCTCAAAATAACATGGCCAAAGAAAGTTATCCCTACAAAATAATATAGTCTGGCTATGCTCCATCTTCACCACACAAAGTATTCAAATCATGCACAACCCCGATGACAAGCCAAGCAATTGTTTCATACTTTTGGTGTTCTCAAACTTTTTCAATCTTGACGCAATACATGAGCGTGAGCCATGGACATAGCAATATATGTGGAATAGAATGGTGGTTGTGGAGAAGACAAAAAGGGAGAAGATAGTCTCACATCAACTAGGCGTATCAACGGGCTATTGTAACATCCCAAATTTTTAATTTGGAATGTTATACACTAGATCATTGCATATCATATTTCATTGCATTTTGGTTGATCCTAGAAAATTCTACGCAACTCAAGGACCCTCGGAGAGAGTTGGGGATTTTGTTATTTTCATATTTGAGTTTTCTCAAATTTTGAAAATAGGATCATTTGATTTTATTTATTTTATCTTCAATTATTTATAAAAATATGAGAGCGGGAATAAAATGACTTTCCCAAAAATAAAGAAATACTGAGGATTTAATAAATAAATCAAATAAGATTTTATTTTGGTTTTATTTGCTATTTTATTTGAATTTAGGAAAAATGCGCGTTTTTTAAAATTGCATTTAGGCCCCAAATAAATGTTCATCCTGTGCGGCTTGATTTTGGAAGCCGGATAAAATTTATTTTGGAATTTTTGGAGTCCGTTTAGTATTCCTTTTGTTTTTTTTCCTGAGCGTAACTATTTAAAAAAAATGTGCAACCGACTTACCGGGCCGTATCCGACCTGGACACTTGGCACAGCCGGCGTTAAATAGCCGGGGAGGCCCAGCCTCCACCCCCCACCAAACCCTAGCCGCCGCCCTAGCCCGCGTCGCCCGCCGCCGCCCTAGCCGACGCCGGAGGTAGATCTCGCCGCCGGTTTTTTAAAACCGATCGGTTTTCCGTCGGTTTCGTTTGTTTTTTTAGTTTGTTTTTTAATAGATCGGTTTTTCCGGTTTATTTATTTAGCGAGCGTTCACCCGTTCGTTCGTTTGAACGAACGCGTTCTTCGATTAGATCCAGTTAACGAACGTACATTCGTTAATCTGTTCGTCGTTTTCTTTTTCTCGGATTAAATCCGTGATTTTTCTGATCGTGATTCCTGATCCGTTTTTCGTTCTAGTCTAACTTTTCGCTCGTTTATCAGACTCAGGGGATTCAAGCGCCTAGAGTTTCGTCTCAAAACCCTCTTCCCGTTTACCAACTCAAACAAGTTTTTGCCACTGTAAAAATTGCCGTAGATCCAGCATAGTAAACGAAGCTTGTTTCTTTTGTCGTTTGTCTTTTGTTGCTTCGTTTGATTTGATTCTTTTTGCCAACCGGAGTTCTTAAGTTGAACTTTTTGGTTAGATATCTAATTTGAGTTCTACCTGTGCATTAGTTGAGTACTTATTTGGTAGATCTCGCTGCCGGTTTTTTTTAAAAACCGATCGTTTTTCCGTCGGTTTCATTCGGTTTTTTTAGTTCATTTTTTTAATAGATCGGGTTTTCCGGTTTATTTATTTAGCGAGTGTTCACCCATTCGTTCGTTTTAACGAACGCGTTATTCGATTAGATCCAGTTAACGAAAGTTCGTTCATTAATCTGTTCATCGTTTTCTTTTTCTTGGATTAAATCCGCGATTTTCTGATCACGATTCCTAATCCGTTTTTCGTTCTAGTCTAACTTTTCGCTCGTTTATCGGAATCAGGCAATTCAAATGCGTGGAGTTTCGTCTCGAAACCCTCTTTCCGTTTAAACAACTCAAACAAGTTTTTGCCACTATAAAAATTGCCCTAGATCCAGAATAGTAAACGAAGCTTGTTTCTTTTACCGTTTGTCTTTCGTTGCTTCGTTTGATTTGATTCTTTTTGCCAACCAAAGTTCTTAAGTTGAACTTTCTGGTTAGATCTCTTATTTGAGTTTTACCTATGCATTAGTTGAGTACTTATTGTATGCTTGTTTGTTTGCGATAGAGTACCCGGAGTGCGCCGCTTGCTACTTCGAATCGCTAGGTTTTGCGGATCATCAGCAAGGCAAGTATCACTTTGATCATACTTCCAACTACCCAGTTTTTATTGCATTAGATCAATCCTCACACAGTGCATGGTTAGGATCTAATTAAATTGTGGGTTTGGGAAGTAGATGAGGTAGTACCTATTACCTGTTATTATCAAACCTTTCGGAGTTACTTCTACGTTGCTTATTATGCTATGCTATGCTAGTAGACGTGGATTGGGTGAGTGTATCCATGAAAGATGTGAGATTGTTAAATTAATGGTTTATCTAAGGTGGCAACTTAAATACACATCTGGGTGGATTGAGGCACCTGGGTATTCCAGCGATTGCCTGTTTTCTTTTGGACCGCCACCCAGGCTCAAAGGGATCATGAGATTATTCATGCTAGAAACTTCCGTGTGCAGCCACAAGCTACTATGGGCTCTAGCATAGTTGAGTAAGTCGTGCGAACTCTTAAAGTGGTAGACTAGCAGATGTAGGGGAAAGTAGGTGTAACGGTCTACCCGATCGTAAGGTGCTAGCGCTTCTGAAAGACTATGTCTCGGTCATTCGGTTCTCAAACACCATGTAGTGCTAAAAATCAAACGGAGGAGATCGAGTCTTGTGGGGAAAAGTGCGCAAACCTCTGCAGAGCGTATAAACTAATCATGGTTAGACGTGTCCCCGGTTATGGACATCTTGAGTATCTAGTACCTGGATTATCATGTGAATCTCATCATGTTACTCTAAAATTAATTTGTTGGGTTTTGTTTAATGATGATGTTTAATTGGGATTGAGAATGCTGTCAACCATTCTCAATGTTTAACAACTACCATGATAGTTAAATAAAAATTTATTCCTTTGCAGTAGGGAAAAATTGGCTTTACGCAAAACTGTAACCATAGAGCTTTCGACCAGCCAAATATGCATATAGTATAGCCTATTTCTTCCATTACTCTCTATGTGTTACATTGCCAGCATATTCCATGTGCTGACCTGTTTCGGGCTGCAACGTTAATGTTGCAGACTTTTCAAACGACGATTAAGGTGCTTTTAGGTCATGGTTCTATAGTCAGTGATGCCGTTGGAGTTGATGGACTCACTTATCTTCCAAGCCTTCCGCTGTTATCGTTAGTACATGGCCTTAAGCCATATTTATTGTAATAAGTTCTCTTTTGAGACTCTCGATGTAATAAGTGTGTGATTGCTACTCTGTTATAAATCCTTCAAGTACTGTGTGGTGTCAGCATTACTGATCCAGGGATGACACCTGAGCACAGAGATTGGACCGTTTGAGGTCTGGTCGCTACAAGGAGATGCCCATTAATAGATATCAATGTGAGTGAGTAGGGATTGCCATGCAACGTTTGTACTAGAGCTATAAGTATATGAAAGCTCAACAAAAGGAACTAAGTGGGTGTGCATCCAACTCGCTTGCTCACGAAGACCTAGGGCATTTTGAGGAAGCCCATCATTGGAATATACAAGCCAAGTTCTATAATGAAAAATTCCCACTAGTATATGAAAGTGATATCATAGGAGACTCTCTATCATGAACATCATGCTGCTACTTTGAAGCACAAGTGTGGTAAAAGGATAGTAGTATTGTCCCCCTTTTTTGGGGACAATACTCTATGAATGATGACCATCACACTTGTATTTACTTACAACTCAACAATTACAACTCAATACTTAGAACAAAATATGACTCTATGTGAATGCCTCCGGCGGTGTACCGGGATGTGCAATGATGCATGAGTGACATGTATGAAAGAATTATGAACGGTGGCTTTGCCACAAATACAATGTCAACTACATGATCATGCAAAGCAATATGACAATGATGGAGCGTGTCATAGTAAACAGAACGGTGGAAAGTTGCATGGCAATATATCTCGGAATGGCTATGGAAATGCCATGATAGGTAGGTATGGTGGCTGTTTTGAGGAAGGTATATGGTGGGTGTATGATACCGACAAAAGGTGCACGGTATTAGAGAAGCTAGCAATGGTGGAAGGGTGAGAGTGCGTATAATCCATGGAATCAACATTAGTCATAAAAAACTCACATACTTATTGCAAAAATCTATTAGTTATCGAAACAAAGTATTATGCGCATGCTCCTAGGGGGATAGATTGGTAGGAAAAGACCATCGGTCGTCCCCGACCGCCACTCATAAGAAAGACGATCAATAAATAAATCATGCTCCGACTTTTTCACATAACGGTTCACCATACGTGCATGCTACGGGAATCACAAACTTCAACACAAGTATTTCTCAAATTCACAACTACTCAACTATCATGACTCTAATATCACCATATCAATATCTCAAAACAATTATCAAGTATCAAACTTCTCTTAGTATTCAGCACACTCATAAGATTTTTTTTACTAATCTTGAATGCCTAGCATATTAGGATTAATTTCCCAGTTTAAGTAAATTACCATGCTGTTTAAGACTCTCAAAATAATATAAGTGAAGCATGAGAGAACAATATTTTCTATAAAACAAATCCACCACCGTGCTCTAAAAGATATAAGTGAAGCACTAGAGCAAAAACTGTATAACTCAAAAGATATAAGTGAAGCACATAGAGTATTCTAATAATTACCAAATCATGTGTGTTTCTCTCAAAATGGTGTGTACAACAAAGATGATTGTGGCAACTAACGAATAAATACTTAAATAACACAAGACACTCCAAGCAAAACACATATCATATGGTGAATAAAAATATAGCTCCAAGTAAAGTTACCGATGGAAGTAGACGAAAGAGGGGATGCCTTCCGGGGCATCCCCAAGCTTTGGCTTTTAGGTGTCCTTAGATTATCTTGGGGTGCCATGGGCATCCCAAAGCTTAGGCTCTTGCCACTCCTTGTTCCATAATCTATCAAATCTTTTTCCCAAAACATGAAAACTTCACAACACAAAACTCAAAGTAGAAAATCTCGTGAGCTCCGTTAGCGAAAGAAAACAAAACACCACTTCAATGTACTGTAATGAACTCATTATTTATTTATATTGGTGTTAAACCTACTGTATTCCAACTTCTTTATGGTTTATAAACTATTTTACTAGCCATAGATTCATCAAAATAAGCAAACAACACATGAAAAACAGAATCTGTCAAAAACAGAACAGTCTGTAGTAATGTGTAGCTAACGCAAACTTCTGGGACCCCAAAAATTCTAAAATAAATTTCTGGACGTGAGGAATTTATCTATTAATCATATGCAAAAAGAATTAACTAAATATCACTTTCCAAATAAAAATGGCAGCAATTCTCGTGAGCACTAAAGTTTCTGTTTTTTACAGCAAGATCAAAAAGACTTTCCCCAAGTCTTCCCAACGGTTCTACTTGGCACAAACACTAATTAAACACAAAAACACAACCAAAACAGAGGCTAGATAAATTATTTATTACTAAATAGGAGCAAAAAGAAAGGAATAAAAATAAAATTTGGTTGCCTCCCAACAAGCGCTATCGTTTAACGCCCCTAGCTAGGCATAAAAGCGAAGATAGATCTAGGTATTGCCCTCTTTTAATTTTTTAGCAGAGTCATGCTTGAATCCGGGAGGTTCTTTACGTTTCCCTTCACATTAGGAAATTTTTAGATCTAAAGAATCCAACCGCTTATTACAAAGAGTGATCAACATATTCACGCGGTGAAGATTCCTGCTAACAATCTTAAGAGGTTCAAGAGATTTTTGTAATATTTTTGTTACTTCACAAATTTTCTCAAAAACTTGGGTTCCTTCCTAGGTATGATGAGGCCCCTTTTGTTGAGGTAGTGTTCCCACTATCCCCTCTATAATTTCATGTGCAATACTGGGATCAATTTCGATAAAATTTCCTTTGGCAACGCAGTCCAAGAGTTGTCTATGAGACATATTTAGTCCAACATAAAAATTGCGAAGCAAAATTCTAAAATTCACTTCTAGGGTGCAATTACGATAAGATTCCATCATCCTAAACCAAGCATCTTTTAAGTTTTCTCCTTGTCTTGGTTTGATGTGAAGAAACTCAAACTCGGGAGACAAAGGAGCGGATAAGGGACTGGCCATAACGACAAGCAAGCAATCCAACACACGAGCAAACAAGAAGCGGGCAAAAAAAGAGGCAAATAGGGAGAGAGAAGGAGGACGGAGAGAGAGGGCAAATAAAACGGCAAGGGTGAAGTGGGGGAGAGGAAAACGAGAGGCAAATGGAAAATAAAGTAATGTGGGAGATAAGGGTTTGTGATGGGTACTTGGTATGTTGACTTTTGCGTAGACTCCCTGGCAGCGGCGCCAGAAATCCTTCTTGCTACCTCTTGAGCACTGCATTGGTTTTCCCTTGAAGAGGAAAGGACGATGCAGCAAAGTAGCGTGAGTATTTCCCTCAGTTTTTGAGAACCAAGGTACCAATCCAGTAGGAGGCCACGCACGAGTCCCTCGCACCAACACAACAAATAAAATCCTCGCAACCAACGCAATAAAGGGGTTGTCAATCCCTTCACGGTCACTTACGAAAGTGAGATGTGATAGATATGATAAGATAATATTTGTGGTATTTTTATGATAAAGATGCAAAGTAAATAAAGAAAAATAAAAACAACAAAAGAAATAGCTTGTTGATGGAAGATTAATATGATGGAAAATAGACCTTGGGGCCATAGGTTTCACTAGTGGCTTCTCTCGAGAGCATAAGTATTACGGTGGGTAAACAAATTACTATTGAGCAATTGAGAACTGAGCATAGTTATGAGAATATCTAGGTATGATCATGTATATAGGCATCACGTCCAAGACAAGTAGACCGACTCCTGCCTGCATCTACTACTATCACTACACACATCGACCGCTATCCAGCATGCATCTAGAGTATTAAGTTCAACAGAACAGAGTAACGGTTTAAGCAAGATGACATGATGTAGAGGGATAAACTCATGCAATATGATATAGACCCCATCTTGTTATCCTCGATGGCAACAATACAATACGTGCCTTGCTGCCCCTACTGTCACTGGGAAAGGACACCGCAAGATTGAACCCAAAGCTAAGCACTCCTGGCATTGCAAGAAAGATCAATCTAGTAAGCCAAACCAAACTGATAATTTGAAGAGACTTGCAAAGATAACCAATCATATATAAAAGAATTCAGAGAAGATTCAAATATTGTTCATGGATAAACTTGATCATAAACCCACAATTCATCGATCTCAACAAACACACCTGCATTGTATTGAGATCCAAAAAGAGAGAAGAAACCATCTAGCTAATAGCTATGGACCCGAAGTGTAGCGACCGTCCTCAAACGGTCAAGTCTCTGTGCTTCAGTGTCATCCCTGGATCGGCAATGCTGACACACACAGTAGTCGAAGGATTTATAATAGAGTAGCAATCACACACTTATTACATCGAATGTCTCAAAAGAGAACTTATTACAATAATATGGCTTAAGGCCATCTAATACGATAACAGCGGAAGGCTTGGAAGATAAAGTGAGTCCATCAACTCCAATTGCATAGCTGAGCTGCACAGCAACGACCTAACGAACCTTACTCCTCGTCTGAAAAGTCTGCAACATAATACGTTGCAGCCCGAAAACAGGTCAGCACATGGAATATGCTGGCAAAATAACACAGTAGAGCAAGAACAGAATAATGCTATCACTACATGCATATTTGGCTGGTGGAAAGCTCTATGGTTATAGTTTTGCGAAAAGCCAATTTTTTCCTAAAACAAAGGAATATATTTTAATTTAACTATTATGGTGGTTGAAACATCATTGAGAAGGTTCCTCCAACTCAATCCCAATTAAAGTAATTAACAACCCAACAATATTATTTTTAGAGTGATGAGATACTTAAGATACTACAAGTACTAGATACTCAAGATTGTCCATAACCGGGGACACGGCTAACCATGATTAGACTGTACACTCTGCAGAGGTTTGCGCACTTTTCCCCACAAGACTTGATCGCCTCCGTTGGATTTCTCGCACTACATGGTGTTTGAGAAACGGATGACCGAGACATAGTCTTTCGGAAACATTAACTCTCTACACCGGGTGGACCATACCAAACCTACAGCCCTCTACCTGCTGATCCACCTCTTCAAGAGCTTCACATAACTTACTCAACTATGCTAGAGCCCATAATAGCTTGTGGATGCACATGGAAGTTTCTAGCATGAATAATCTCAGTTCCCTTTGAGCCTGGGTGGCGGTCCATAGGAAAATCACACGGAACCCCGGGATTTCCAAAAATACAGGCAACACTGGGTACTCCAGGTGCCTCAATCCACCCAGATGTGTATTTAAGTTGCCACCTTAAGTTGAACCATTAATTAACAATCTCACATCTATCATGGATTTCACTCAAACCCAAACCACGTCTACGAGCATAGCATAGCAATATAAGCAACACATAGAAGTAACTCCCAAGGGTTTGATATAACAGGGCAATAGGTTCTACCTCAACAACTACTTCCCAACCCACAAGTTAATGACATCCTATTCATGCAATGTTTGGGGATTGGTTCTAATGCATAAAAACTGGGTATGGAAAGAGTATGATCAATGTGTTACTTGCCTTGCTGACGATCCGCGAAACATAGGGACTCGTAGTAGCACGCTTCACACTCTGGGAATTCTATCGCAAACAAACAATAGCATACATAAGAAACAAGCAGAGATGCACGGGAAAAACTCAAATAAGAGAGATTGACTAGAAAGTTCAACTTAAGAACTCCGGTTTGCAAAAAGAATCAAATTGAACGGAGCAACGAAACTCAAACGACGAAAGAAACAAGATCCGTTTACTAATCTGAACTAAATTCAAGTTTTACAGTACCAAAATCTTGTTCAAGTTGATTAAACAGAAAGAGGGTCTCGATACGAAGATCTAGGCGCTTGAATCACCTGATTCCGATAAACAAGCGAAAAGATAAACTGAAACGAAAATCGGATCAGAAATCGTGATCGAGAATAATCGCGGAAAAATCCGATAAAAGGAGAAAACTGACGAACAGACTTACGAACGAGCGTTCGTTATCTGTAACTAACAGGAAAAAACCGCTCGTTAAAACAAACGTATGGACGAACGTCCGCTAAGTAGTAGAACCGGGAAAAACCGGTGAACCGATCTAAAAACGAACTAGGGTTTTAAAAAAACGAATCGGTTTTAAAAAAAACCGGCGGCGGCGGATCGGCGCGTTACCTCTCCGGCGAGGCAGCTCTGGCGAGGCGTGGCTTGGGCGGCGGGCTAGCGGGGCAGCGGGGCGGCTCGGCGGCGCGGGGTAGCTGCAGCACGGGCGGCGGCAGGCGGCGGCGCGGGCGGCGGCGGCGGGGCTGGCGCGGGCTGCGGCGGCGGGGCTGGCGAGGGCTGCGGCGGCGGCTACTTGGGGCTCCAGGGGGGCCCTGGGTGGGTTTTTAAAGGGGGGGTGGGGCGAGGCGGCGGCTCCGACTTGGGGAGGGGGTCGCGGCTGCGGCGGCGGCTCGGACTCTTCCGAGTCCAACGGCGGCACGGGAAGGGGAAGGCGGTGGCGCGGGCGGTTGGGCCGGCCTGGCCCGGCTAGGCTTCGGCCCGGTCGGGCGCTGGAGGTTTTTTTCACCGTCATGTTATCTCACAGAAAATAATTCCGCCAGACAGAAAATAAATCCTAGAAAATAAAATAAAAATCTAAAAATTCCAAAATAAATTTTCACCGTCTAAATAAAATATTTAGAACGAGATGAACATTTTCTTGGCCCTAAAATGCAATTTTGAAAACGTGCAATTCCTCCAATATTTCAATTATTTTGGAGAAGTCATGTTATCTCCTCTCATATATTTTAATATGAAATATTTTTCGGAGAGAAAAATAATTAAAATTAAAAATCCTCGTTTCATTATTTGATAAAAATCAAATATGAAAACCAGGAAATCCCCGACTCTCCTCGAGGATTGCGGAACGATAATGCAATAAAATATGATATCCATGAATGACCTATGTATAACATTCCAAATTGAAAATTTGGGATGTTACAAACCTACCCCCCTTAAGATGAATCTTGCCCTCGAGATTCGGGTTGGCTAGAAAATAGGTGTGGGTGGTCTTTGTGAAGATCATCCTCTCGTTCCCAGGTGGCTTCATCCTCGGTATGGTGGCTCCAGTGAACTTTACAAAACTTGATAACCTTGCTCCGGGTGACTCAGCTGGCAAACTCAAGATTCTTAACTGGCTTTTCCTCATAAGTCAAATCACTGTCCAACTGAATCGCCTCCAAGGGTACTGTATCTCTTAACGGTATATCGGCCGTCTCAGCATGACATTTCTTCAACTGCGAAACGTGGAACACATCATGAACTCCTGACAGTCCTTCAGGTAACTCCAACTTGTAGGCAACTTCTCCCATATGTTCCAAAATACGATACGGTCCTACAAATCTCGGGGCTAACTATCCCTTAACTCCAAAACGTTTCACTCCTTCTAAGGGTGATACTCGTAGATATGCTCTGTCTCCAATTTCATAGGTTACCTCCTTGCGTTTCGAGTCTGCATAACTCTTCTGCCTGGACTGAGCTATCTTCAGTCTATCACGAATCAGCTTAACCTTCTCTTCAGACTCCTTGATCAGGTCTGGTCCAAACAACTGTCGGTCTCCTACTTCATCCCACATCAACGGCATTCTGCACCTTCGTCCATACAGGGCTTCAAACGGTGCCATCTTCAAACTGGCTTGGTAGCTATTGTCGTATGATAACTCTGCGTAAGGCAAATTGTCATCCCAACTAGATCCATAATCTAGCGCACATGCTCTCAACATGTCCTCCAGAATCTGGTTGACTCTCTCGGTCTGTCCATCCGTCTGCGGGTGAAACGATGTACTGAACTCCAATCTCGTTCCCAAAGTCTGGTGTAGCTGATGCCAAAACTTTGAGGTAAACTATTTTCCTCTATCTGATACGATGGTCCTCGGAACTCCATGCAGACATACGATCCTGGACATATATATCTTGGCCAACTTCGCACTTGTATAAGTGGTTTTCACTGGGATAAAGTGAGCCACTTTGGTCAAGCGATCAAATACTACCCATATAGAATCATATCCTGATTTGGTCCTGGGCAATCCGGTGATAAAATCCATGCCAAGTTTATCCCACTTCCACTCGGGTATCGGCATAGGCTGTAACAATCCTGCTGGCTTTTGATGCTCTGCCTTCACTCTCTGACATACATCACATACGGCTACATACTCGGCAATATCCTTCTTCATCCCCGTCCACCAGAAATGTTCCTTCAAATCCAAATACATCTTGGTGTTTCTGGGGTGTATCAAGTATGGTGAGTCATGAGCCTCCTGAAGTATTAACTTCCTGATCTCTGGGTTATTGGGCACATAAACTCGGTCCTCAAACCATAAGGTGTCGTCCTCATCCTCACGAAAACCTTTGGCCTTTCCTTTGATCATTCTCTCTTTTATCTCGGCAATCTCTTTGTCATCCTTCTGAGCTTCCCGAATCTTACCCAACAATGTCGACTGAACCTCCATTGTTGCAACAAAACCTCTAGGAACAATCTCTAATCGAAGTTCCATGATATCCTCTGCCAAATCCTTCGGTAATCCCGTACTTGTTAGGATGTTAGCATAACTCTTCCGGCTCAAAGCGTCTGCTATGACGTTGGCCTTACCTGGATGATAGTGCAGCTTCATGTCATAATCCTTTATAAGCTCCAACCATCTCCTTTGCCTAAGGTTCAGCTCCTTCTATGTGAAGATGTACTTCAAACTCTTATTGTCGGTGTCAAAACCGGCGGATCTCGGGTAGGGGGTCCCGAACTGTGCGTCTAGGCGGATGGTAACAGGAGACAGGGGACACGATGTTTTACCCAGGTTCGGGCCCTCTTGATGGAGGTAATACCCTACGTCCTGCTTGATTGTTCTTGATAATATGAGTAGTACAAGAGTTGATCTACCACGAGATCGAAGAGGCTAAACCCTAGAAGCTAGCCTATGGTATGATTGTTGTTCTTGGTCCTACGGACTAAACCCTCCGGTTTATATAGACATCGGAGGGGGCTAGGGTTACACAGAGTTGGTTACAAGGAAGGAGATCTACATATCCATATTACCAAGCTTGCCTTCCACGCCAAGGAGAGTCCCATTCGGACACGGGACGAAGTCTTCAATATTGTATCTTTATAGTTCAACAGTCCTGCCAAAGGATATAATCCGGCTGTCTGGATACCCCCTAATCCAGGACTCCCTCAGTAGCCCGTGAACCAGGCTTCAATGACGATGAGTCCGGCATTGAGATTGTCTTCGGCATTGCAACGCGGGTTCCTCCTTCGAATACTTCATAGAAGATTTTGAACACGAGGATCGTGTCCGGCTCTGCCAAACAAGTTCCACATACAACCGTAGAGAGAATAATATTTCCACAAATCTAATCTGCCGATGCGTTTCGCAGTGCGACATCACACCACAGCCACGTCACCATTCAAATCGTCTTTCACAACCAAACTCAGCGTGTTTCACGAGGCGGTTTCCTTGGCATGTCTTGTTGAAGCAGAGATCGTGTCCCCTTATTACAGGATTCCCATCAATACGGACGTGGGTAACCCAACCGCGCCATCAATTATGGCGCTTGGGGCATAAGCGAGTTTTACCAGGCTGGTGGGGGCGCATAGTTTTTGTCCGCCCTTATAAGGGGATAAGGGTTCACCTTTTTCTTCCCATGCCTTCTTCCTCCTTGCTCATCCATTCTCGCGCACTCGAGCTCCAGCGCCCAAGTCCACATACTTCACCTCAACTCTCTCCAAACATGTCCGGAGCAGGAGGCAAGTGGATGGTCTCCTCCGTCACGGAGGGAGACATCAAAAAGCTACGCGGGGCTAGATACTTAGTCGTGGATATCGCACACCGGCTGCCAGCCGCGGGGCAGATCGTCCCTACCCCGGAACCTTACGAAAGGGTGGTTTTCCTCACCCACTTCGTCCGCGGACTAGGTTTTCCCCTCCATCCATTTGTCTGTGGCCTTATGTTCTATTATGGGCTGGACTTCCATGATCTGGCCCCGAATTTCATCCTCAACATCTCGGCATTCATCGTCGTGTGCGAGGCTTTCCTCCGCGTCCGGCCCCACTTCGGCCTGTGGCTGAAGACCTTCAATGTCAAACTGAAGGTAGTAGGCGGCCAACAAGCGGAATGCGTCGGAGCCATGGTGGTCAAAATGCCCAACGTTACATGGCTCGAGGGCTCCTACATGGAGACCATAAAGGGGTGGCAATCGGGGTGGTTCTACATCACCGAGCCGCACGACACCAACTGGGTGGCGGCCCCTGAGTTTTGATCCGGAATCCCCACTCGGCTTACTTCCTGGAAGGAGAAGGGCCTATCCTGGGGCTCATCGATGGAGCTGGACGGACTCCAGAAGTGTATTTGGAACATGATAGGAAATAAACTCAAGCTTGTCAACATAGTCCAGGTCATGCTCTTCCGCCGGATCCTCCTGTGTCAACAACGGGCTTTCAACTTATGGGAGTTCGACCCGGCCCAGCACCAGACTCTACGCGAGTTCTTTGACATGACGCATAAGGACGTGTGGAAGGTGCTGTTCAAGGGTGCCGAGGTCCCCCCTCCCCTTACCGAGGACCGCGGGCTAAGCGCGGCGCGCCCTGCGAATCCGGTAAGTTCTGTACATCTCGTAGGGTATTTATATTCCATAGTTTAACCATGTGCGGGGTCTGAGCTCCTATGCCTTTGACACGACTGGGTGGAGACATCAGAGCAGATTGGCTGCCCGGCCCCTCTGCCCGAAGGCCCTGCAGACGCTCTCCTGATGGAGATGCGGACCCCGGCTCCTTATGAGGTGCCGGTGAAGAAGATCAAGAAGAAGGCCACGGGAACCCGAAAGAGTTCCCGGCGCTAGGTGGTATCGGACTCATCGTCCGATAACTCCGAGACGCACTCCTCCTGTGAAAACGAGGAGGAGGAAGATGAAGATTCTCCCCCTCCAGCCGGGGGAGACAAGAAAAGGAAGGCCGCCCCAACCGGGGAGGCCGAAGGGTCCAAGAAGGGAAGGACTCTTCTTCCGGACTATTCCACCACCGTCGCTGACAGCGAAGACGAGTGGTTACTCAGGGCCAAGCCCCTGGCGAAGTCATAAGTATTCGGATACCAGAGTAACTCATACTATACTTTTATTGCACTGCGTTTCCTAACGCCGAATATGATCATGCAGTCCGCCCCGAGCCCGTATCGACGTATCCTTGTCGGGCGGTTCCTTGGACTCGTCAGATATGAATAGTGAGTCACTTCCAACCGCCTCCTCTCCTCGCCCTACGGACAATGTCGAGGTATTGTCTCAAGGGGCACCCAGCCGGGGGAGATAGTCCCGGAGGCGCCTCAAGGCGACCTTTCGGACTCCAGGCACAAAGGGAGCAAGACTCCCAAGGGCTCCAAGTTCATCCCTCAGCCGAACACCGCGCCGAAACCTCCAGTGGTTCCGGACTTTGGCAGGCTGCCCCCTTCCAAGAGGGGCAAGCCGCCCGTGCCGGTGAGCTCTGTCCATCCAGAGGCATCGGACAACCTGCTGGGAGTGCTTCGCGGCGCTTCCATCGACAAAGAGCACCGCACTATTATGAGTGCGGTGATCAAGAAGGTTCAGTCTGCCAAGAGCGGACTGACTGAAGCCTGTGCCTGCCTTCTAACAGGCTTTGAGGTAAGTATTTAAAATATAGGAAAATATTACCACATAGACAGTAGCCCCTGATGCTCTGTTTGGTGTTCACAAAGAAAAGCCTAATAGAGGATCAAATAATATCCGCAGGAGTCTAATATAAGTGTGTTTGTATGCGTATGCAGGCTTCGCTGCTGACCTCTGCCGCACTGACTGCGGAGGTCGCCGCACTGAAGCAGAACCTCGAGCGGTCCGAGAAAGAGCTCGGCCTTACCAAGAGGCAGCTCGAGGAGAACAAATGTAAGTAATACCTTGTCTATATATATAAGATGTGGTTGCAAAATGATAGGATCATCATGGATGTGCCAGGGGCCACGACCGAAGTGGCGACCCTGAAGCAAGCGCTGTCCGAGGCCGAAAACAAAGCGGCCAAGGAGCGCACCGAGTGGGAGAAACAGGAGTCACGGGTGGGAGAGGTGCAGCAAGAGCTCCAGGCTCTCGTGAAGAAGCACGAGACTTTGGAGCTTGACTCGAAGACGCGAGAGCCCGAGCTTGCCGGGGCCCTCGAGAGCACAAAGCGTGCCAAGGCTGAAGCCCAAAAGGCCCTCCAGGAAATTGAGGCGATGAGGAAGATAGCGGTGGGTAAGGCATTAATTATGCAAAGAAAGCATGTGAAAGTAAATTACTTGTTACTTACCCGAGTCCGGAGCTCTCTAGGAGCATTCGCAGATTTTCCCCGTAGCGTGTCAGATGTCGCAAAGTACTACCAGGCCGAGGAGGGAAGCTCGACGGAGAAGTTGTTCTGGTCTCAGTATACTGGGACCGAACACCCGATGACTATGAGCGACCAGCTGAAGCAACTGGTCGAGCTGCACAAGGCGGCCGAACTGGCCATGAGGGGCCTTATAGTCCGGATGTGGCCTGGCGACTCCCTTACCAATAGCTACTTCGGCCTGGTGAGGCGGCTTGTGGATGCCTGCCCACGGCTGGAAGTCATAAAGTGGTCCGGTTTGCATCGAAGGTGCATGCCGGGCTTTTGCCCGTGCGAAGGTGTATAGCGCCCGGGCCAATATGGACGCCGAGAAGCTGGTGAAGGAGGGGCCGCCGCAGGGCAAGGAGCATCGCCACCCTGAAATGTATTATGAGGGTGTCCTGAAGGGTGCCTGTCTTGTGGAGGACGAGTGTGCGAAGGATATAATTTATGAATGAACTTGCTCATGTGATCCTGTATTACGAAAACTTGTTCATGTGCGCTATGCAACGCTTCTTTGAATTTAAAATATTACCTTCTGTGCGGCTGTTTATCAAATCTGAGAGATGGCCAGTCGTCGGCTTCTGCCCCCATGCCATGAGTGCTGGGGTGTTCGGGATAAATCTGAGCACTCTTTTTCCCATTGTTGGGTCCTTCGAGGGAGGTGCTCAGCGCAACAAACAAGGCAATCAGACTATAATGCTTTATCACTCTCACTTAGCCATAGAAGTCTACAATTTAAAATTTTGGCGAAGCCCCTAGTATTCGGAAGGCCGAATTCGGGGCGCTATACACGCCTAATCCGGACAAAGTTGACTCCTCGCCCTAAGCGGCATAAGTCTTTAGGGACTCGAGACCTCTCGAACAGCGACCAGCTCTCGCCTTATCATAATGGTCAGTTAGGACTCTACTTGGCATGGAAGGCAAGCTAGGAAGTACGGATACGGATATCTGCTCCTTTGTAACCGTCCTTGTGTAACCCTAACCCTCTCCGGTCTCTATATAAACCGAAGGGTTTTAGTCCGTAGGATAACATACAATCATACCACAGGCTAGCTTCTAGGGTTTAGCCTCTCCGATCTCGTGGTAGATCAAATCTTGTAATACCCATATCATTAAGAATAAATCAAGCAGGATGTAGGGTTTTACCTCCATCAAGAGGGCCGAACCTAGGTAAAACATCGTGTTCCCTGCCTCCTGTTACCATCCGCCTTAGACGCACAGTTCGGGACCCCCTACCCGAGATCCGTCGGTTTTGACACCGACATTGGTGCTTTCATTGAGAGTTCCTCTGTGTCATCATCATCAGGCTTGATGGCTCCTTCGATCATCGTCAGCGATGCAGTCCAGGGTGAGACTTTTCTCCCCAGATAGATTTTTGTATTCGGCGGCCTTGCACTGCGGGCCAATTCTCTTGGCCATCTGGAGCAGATTGAAAGCTACGCCCCTGGCCATCAGGTCAGGTTTGGAAGCCTAAACTATACGGCCGATATCCGCGGAGACTTGATCTTCGACGGATTCGAGTCCCTGCCGAGTGCGCCGCACTGTCACGATGGGCATGATTTAGCTCTGCCACCGAACAGTGTCCTGGAGACCGCACCTACAGCCACTCCGACCTTTAATTCGGAGCCAACTGTGCCATCCGAAGGCGGGTGGTTAGACCCCGCCGCGGAGGCAGCAGCCTCAACGAAGATCGAACCGAACACCAACCTTATCCTTCGCGAGGCCCGTGACTCCCCATCGCCGGACTCTCCTCCGGACTCTGAACCATCCGCGCCCCTGCCAATCGAATTCGATTGGGCGCCGATCATGGAGTTCACCACCGCGGATATCTTTCAGCACTCGCCCTTCGGTGACATACTGAACTCACTAAGGTCTCTCTCCTTATCAAGAGAGTCCTGGCCAGATTATGACCGGTAGGATTGGGATGCGGACGACGAAGAAATTAGACGCCCACCCACCACCCACTTCATAGCCACTGTCGATGATTTTACCGACATGCTCGACTTCGACTCCGAAGACATCGACGGTATGGACGACGATGTAGGAGACGAACAGGAACCAGCGCCTACAGGGCACTGGACAGCCACCTCATCTCACGATGTATATACGGTGGACACACCCAAAGGAAACGACGACGAGGAACGGGAGGACGCAGCGAAGGATCGTTCCCTCGAAAAGCAGTCAAAGCGGCGGTGCAAGCGCCGCTCCAAACCCCGCCTTGACAGAAACAGCGGTCATACAGACCCAGCCACAGAGCAGGACGAGCCGGCGGACGACGAACATGGCATCGAGCAACCGTCCGAACAAGGAAATTTGGATAATCAAACCGAACAACCCGACTCTGTCAAAGATAATAGTCCGGACGACAACACACCGGACAGACACCCGGAGCAACATAATGCCCATCAAAGGCTTGTTGCCACCGCGAGGAGTCTAAAAAAGCAGAAGCAGAGGCTCAAGGCTGCGCAAGACACACTCAAAATCAGATGGAGTAAAGTACTCAACACAGCAGCGAAGTATGACGGTAATCTCCACACCAAGAGCTACCCGAAATGGAAGTTGCTACCTGAATTCGATGAGGAGGCCTTAGATCCCCCACAACCAAAAACTAAAACGGCCATCTGGCCGGATAGACGACCTTACGACCAACATAGAGCGTCAAACAATGCCGCACATAAGCCAATACGCGATCCACACGAGGGCTCGCATCAAAAGGACGGCGTAACCAGATCCATCTATGGACCATGCAAGCGCGCTCCAGCATACGATGCAACACAACAAACATCCGAACAACGCGGTACACCCAGATACATGGGTGCCGCACACCCCCTATGTTTCACCGACGAGGTGCTGGACCATGAATTTCTAGAGGGATTCAAACCCGTAAACATAGAGGCATACGACGGAACAACAGACCCTGGGGTCTGGATTGAGGACTATATCCTCCGTATCCATATGGCTCGAGGAGCCGATCTCCACGCCATTAAGTATTTACCCCTCAAACTCAAAGGGCCAGCTCGGCACTGGGTTAAAAGCCTCCCTGAAAGCTCCATTGGAAGCTGGGAAGAGCTCGAAGACGCTTTTGGGGCAAATTTTCAAGGGACTTATGTCCGACCTCCGGATGCAGACAATTTAAGTCATATAACTCAACAGCCCGGAGTCAGCCCGAAAGCTTTGGAACAGGTTTCTTACTAAAAAGAACCAAATAGTCGACTGTCTGACGCCGAAGCCTTGGTAGCTTTTAAACACAGCGTCTCAGATGAATGGCTTGCCAGACACCTCGGCCAAGAAAAGCCGAGAACAATGGCAGCATTAACAAGCCTCATGACCCGCTTTTGCGCGGGCGAGGACAGCTGGCTAGCCTGATGCAGCACCAGCGACCCAAGTACATCCGAAGTTAGAGATGGAAACGGGAAATCACGAAGCAGCAAAAATAATAAGCGCCGGAATAAAGAAGACATCTCGAAGAGCACGGCGGTAAACGCCGGATTCAGAAGCTCTTGGCCAGGTCAGCAAAAGCCGCCCTCTAAAGGCGCCAGAGATGAACTATCCAGCCTAAACAAAACTCTGGACCAAATATGTCAGATCCATAGCCCCCCCGATAAACCTGCAAATCATACCCACAGAGAATGTTGGGTCTTCAAGCAGTCCTGCAAGCTCAACACCGAACATAATGGGTAGGATAACCAAGCGAAGACGAAGATGAGCCTCGCAAGCAAAGCACTAGGGAACAGAAGAAATTTCCACCAGAAGTCAAAACAGTAAATGTGTTACACGTGATCAAGGGGAGAAACAAAGCAACAATCCCAGATAAATATGCCCAAAGGCGTATCACCGCGGAGTTCTGCCACTGGCCGTCTCAACCGATCACCTTCAACACTCAGGATTACTCGGCAAGTATCCGGCACGCAGGATGGGCTGCCTTGGTATTAGATCCAATAGTTGACGGATACCACTTCACATGAGTCCTGATGGACGGTGGCAGCAGTCTAAACCTGATATATCAGGACACAATCCGCAAAATGGGGATATACCCAACGAAAATTTGCCACAGCAATACTACCTTTAAAGGAGTAACGCCAGACCCAGGGGCTCATTGCACGGGCTCCCTGCTACTAGAGGTTATATTTGGCTTCCCCGATAACTTCCGTAGCGAAAATTTAACCTTCCACATTGCTCCGTTCCAAAGTGGCTATCAAGCACTACTTGGACGCGAAGCTTTCGCTCGCTTTAATGCAATACCGCATTACGCTTCCCTCACACTTAAGATGCCCAGTCCACGTGGCATCATTACAGTAAATGGAAATATTGAGCGATCCCTGCGCGCCGAAGAGAGTGTGGCTGCTTTGGCAGCCGCACACTAAAACGGCCTCACCAACTAAAGCATTCGATAGGTCGTCAAGACCACAGACACGGTTAGACGAGTCCGGCGCAGCTATATGTAATTCATACAGGTTTGATGACCACACCCCTATTACAAATACAAGGGGCTCAACGCACGCAGACAAGTGGCAATTTTTACTCATCTTGATCTATACATGGTTTCTTTAAAACCTACCTTTTTGCACGACAACTTTTCACCTAAGTTCGTCTCTTTTACAGATGACCATCGTGCTACACCCGTCCAGGATACGACACAACGGAGACACAGGCGCAGACGTGCAGCAGGGACCTGTTCGAAGGATTCTTTTTAGATTAAGACCCTGCGTCAACCTTTTTTACTGTCTCTTGTTGATACACATCCCTCGGATTCTCAGTACCATTGAGAAGGATGCTGACGTCTTGGCATGTGGCCACGTCAGAACAATGCACGTACCTGGACACCAGGGGCTTCTTACAAAGGGCACTGTTTAGGCCCAGTTTATACCATAAAGACCGAATACCTTAGGGAGTGTTCGGCGTCGCGAGTTTGGCCTTATATGCATCAGCTCTGAATCATGTCTTTTGCAAATGTTGGGTTTGCCGGCTCCTGTGTTTTGCTGCCTTACGTTCCGCTCTATCGGCTAAGGCGGCACCAGGAGAACTACTGCGATTGTGCCCCGGTTCATCCGGACGAGCACCTCAGTAGAGAAAGTTGAAAACTGACTGTCATGATATAGCGTGAGACTGGTCAACCACTCGATGACCTATCGAAATGTTAGAATTCCTCCGCCTTAACGAAGGGCCGTTTCCCGGCCAAGCATGTACGCACCCCGAATTCGGGAGAGTGCGGAGCCACCAGGGGCTATATAGTAGCCCCACCATCAAACTCCTATGGCTAAGTGAAAGTGTTAAAGCATTATAGTCCGGTTGCCTCGTTCGCTGCGCTATGACCTCCTTAATAGGACCAAGACGTTGGATTAAGTGTGAACACGCGTCTTCTATGAACACCTCCGCATTATATGCGTGGGGGTTGAAGCCTTCGACTGCAATCTTTCAGGTTATATACATATATACATAAACGGCCGCACAAGAGGCATCATATTACTTTCAGGCAAAAGTATAAATACAACCTTAATAAATTTCATAAACATTGTTTTTACAATGGGAATACATGTCACTCAAACATAATATTCTTCGAGCACTGGGCCTCTATCAAACGAGCACCCTCGAGAACTTCTTCAAAATAGTGCTCGGCAGCCACCCGGCCTATGGCCGAACCCTGCGCTGCAACAGTGGTAGCATCCATCTCCGCCCAGTATGCTTTGACACGGGCAAGGGCCATCCGCGAGCCCTCTATGCACGCCGACCTCTTCATCGCATTGATGCGCGGCACCGCACCAAGGAACTGCTACACCAGGCTAAAATAGCTGTTCGGCTTTGGCCTTTCCGGCCACAGCTGATCCACAACAGACCTCATGGCGAGTCCGGACAACCTATTGAGTTCGGCCCATTCGGCTAGCTGATCAGTCAATGGAAGCGGATGCTCCGGAACGTTAAACTGTGACCAGAACAGCTTGTCCACTTCACGATCTGTTTGATCTCGGAAGTATTCGGCCGCATCGACAGCAATCGCCGCCAAGTCCATACATGCATCTGCCGAACTCCACAGCCGATCCAGAGGGGCATACCGCGGATCTCTAAACTTCCTCCGCGGCATAAAGGGCTTCCCAGCCACAATATCCCCGGCTTGACGCAGCTCCTCCTTCTTCGCTCTCATAGCAGAGCGGGTGTCTTTGGTCGCCATCGTGGCCTTTTCAAGGTCCGTCGCCTTCGCTCGGTTTTCTTCTTCAAGGAACTGGCAAAGGTCGGCAGTGTCTTTTAACTTTACAGCCATCTTGGCCATTTTCTCTTTGCTCTCGCAATGCGCGACCTTCTCGGCTCTCAACTCTTCGGCCGCCTTCAAAGCAGCCGCAGTACTACTCCTTGCTTGTTCTTTGGCTCGGGCAAGTTCCGCCCGAAGGGTCTCCATGGTGGCAGCTCCATCTGCAGTCACAACATATTAAAGATACTGGCATCACACTGCTCTTCCTATGTGACATTCACCAGAAAACATCACTTACCCTGTGCCTCGTCAAGCCGCTTTTTTACAAGCTCGATGTTGGCATCTGTCACATCCAGTTGCCGCTTTAGTTCGGCAAACTCATTAGTACGGCTAGCCACCGGAGCTTCCACCACCTGCACATAAAAGCGGTATGGTTATTACCTGGGACTACGATCCTCTGTTTGCCGCCGTTCTCGGCGACAACCAGAGTCTCAGGGGCTACTACCTACACAGGGCACACCTAAAAATGTGCGGTACTATCACAAATGTATATCATTTTACGTACCTCAAAGCCCGTCAGTAGACTCATAAAGGCGTCATGCAACCCGCTTTCGGCGGACGATATCCTTTCCATCACCGTACCCATCAATGTACGGTGTTCTTCCGAGATGGTCGCTCGCTTTAGCAGATCCCTCAGTGCGTCCGACCGCATACCAGACAGCGCCGGACTCTTTTGTTTGCCCTCTTCAAGGGCCGGATACTGGGGACTTCGGGTGACCATAGGATTATCTTCTGGCCTCACCGGACCCGGGGAGGCCCACCGCGACGACACCTCAAGGTCGCCCGCTTCTTGAGCGGGGAGTCCGGGGGAGGCGTTTTGCTCTCCATCATCTCCGGAAGAAGATCCCCTGAAGACGAGCTTTGTTGAGAAGGGCTAAGATCTGAACTGCAAGATAAACGCTTCGGTTATTTTCCTCGGAAGTAAGGTATAATATCTTTACTATTAAGCATTTTTTATCACTTACGGATCGTTAGAGGGCTGATCCCCGCGCGGACTTTGTGCGGAAAAAGCACCCTCCGAGGCAGGACCCTCTGGTGGAGACTTCTTCTCCCGTTTGGAAGCCTTGGTTTCCGGATCTTCAGAGGCAGTCCTCTTCCTTCCGCGAAGCGAGAGAAGGTCAGATTCTTCCCCTTGGTTATCCTCCTTCACGGAGGCGCTCATTCCCTCGGTTGGAATTGGTAGCGATGGGGGCCCGCTTTCGCCCTCATTATTCCCCCTTTATCTTCCTTTGAGGGCTCCGGGCAAGGTGCTAGCTCGAGCATCTTTTCCAGTACCGGATTGTCCAAACCCTCAGGAAGGGGGGCCGAACACCGAATCATCTTCGCCTTTGTTAGCCAGTCCTGGTCAAAGAGCGATTTCTCAGAATGACATCATGATAAATGAAAGACGGTGTGTTCAGCTAGAGGATTACTTACTTGGTCGGCGATGCGGTTGCTGCTCAGGCCCACGTCCTCGGTAGTATCCGGACACTCTATTTGGGGTCCAAAGAATGATTTATACATCTCCTCGTGCGTCAGGCCGAGGAAATTCTGAATAGTGCGCGGCCCTTCTGGGTTGAACTCCCACATG
This sequence comes from Triticum urartu, assembly GCF_003073215.2. Lineage (NCBI taxonomy): Eukaryota > Viridiplantae > Streptophyta > Magnoliopsida > Poales > Poaceae > Triticum > Triticum urartu. The sequence continues at coordinate 243,531,986 of NC_053022.1, read as the reverse complement.
CGGAGGGGCCGACATTTGCAAGGCTGGACTCGATGAACCAGCATGACTTGCACTACCTAACCAGACTGAAATCTCCTTCGAAGAGATCTTGAATGTGGCTCTGCAGTATAGGCACGTCCTTGGCCGGGCCCCAGCTCAGCCCTCTGCTAATCCATGACATCAGTTGTGGTGGAGGGCCCGCACGGAAAGCAGGGGCAGCCACCCACTTGGCACTTCTAGGAGCTGTGATGTAAAACCACTCCCGTTGCCATAATTCGGACACCTCTCGAAAGGAACCCTTTGGCCATGGAGCTCCAGCGATCTTGCTTATTAATGCGCCTCCACACGCTACATGCTGCCCCTCGACCATCTTCAGCTTCACGTCAAAGGTCTTGAGCCACAGGCCGAAGTGAGGGGTAATGCGGAGGAAGGCCTCACATACGACAATAAGTGCCGAGATGTGCAGAAAGGCGTCTGGGTCTAGATCGTGGAAATCTAGCCCGTAATAGAAGATCAAACCCCTAACGAAGGGATCCAGAGTGAGGCCTAGACCTCGGAGGAAGTGGGAGATGAACACAACGTTCTCATTGGGTTCGGGAGTAGGGACGACCTGCCCACGGGCAGGCAGCCGATGCGAAACCTCGGCGGTCAGGTATCTGGCCTCCCTCAACTTCTTGATATCCTCTTCCGTAATGGAGGAGGGCATCCACCGGCCTTGAAGGCTAGATCCAGACATGATTGAAGGTCTGAAGCACCTGACCTGGGCTTTGGGTATTAGAACTCGAGGCGGGGGAAGGATTCGATTGAGCACGGGAGGAAAAAAAGTAAAAGCCTTGTCCCTTTATAAAGAGCGTGAATATCAAGCGTCCTCCTAGTGCCCGTTTGGGACTTGCCTAAAATCTAGGAGTCCTAGGCACAGTTTGGTTACCCACGACCGTATTGGTGAGAATCCCGTAATTAGGGGAACACGATCTCTGCTTTGACAAGACGTGTCAAGAAACCGCCTCGCGTAATGTGTGGAGCTGGTTGAAGAAAAACGGTTCAAATAATCACCGAGCCATGGCCTGATGTCATGTTGCTAAAGCGTGTCAGCAGATTAAGATTTGTGGAAATATTATTCTCTCTACGGTGGTATGTGGAATTTATTTTGCAGGGTCGGACACTATCCTGGTATTCAAACTCTTCTGTGATGTGTTCGGAGGAGGAACCCGCCTTGCAATGCCGAAGACAACACTGCGCGCCGAACTCATCATCATTGAAGCCTAGTTCAGGGGCTACTGAGGGAGTCCTGGGTTAGGGGGTCTCCGGGCAGTCGGACTATATCCTTTGGCCGGACTGTTGGACTATGGAGATACAAGATTGAAGACTTCGTCCCGTGTCCGGATAGGACTCTATTTGGCTTGGAAGGCAAGCTAGGGAGTACGGATATGGATATCTCCTCCTTTGTAACCGACCTTGTGTAACCCTAACCCTCTCCGGTGTCTATAAACCGGAGGGTTTTAGTCCGTAGGACAACATACAATCATACCATAGGCTAGCTTCTAGGGTTTAGCCTCTCCGATCTTGTGGTAGATCAACTCTTGTAATACCCATATCATCAAGAATAAATCAAGCAGGGCGTAGGGTTTTACCTCCATCAAGAGGGCCCGAACCTGGGTAAAACATCGTGTTCCCTGGCTCCTGTTACCATCTGCCTTAGACGCATAGTTCGGGACCCCCTACCCGAGATCCGCCGGTTTTGACACCGACAGGTTCCCATAACACCCAACCGTGTAAGGAATGCAAAGTCAAGGAACATAATACCGGTATGACGGAAACTAAGGCGGAAAGAGTGGAACAAAACACCAGGCATAAGGAAGACAATATTCCCACTTCATACCGAAGGAAATAACACAAGCCATGAGCATATCTTCAAGGATTTGCTTGACTTGCTCGACTTGGCCACTAGTTTGATGATGGAAAGATGTGCTGAAGCGAATGTTGGTGCCCATGGCCTTCTGGAAGGAGTCCGGAACTTGGAGGTAAGAATGCTTTCGCGGTTTGAAGAGATCAATTGCGCAATGCCATGCAAAGAGACAATCCTGGAGGTGTATAGATCTGCCAACTGAGCTGCTGTGATAGATTCTTTGATTGGAAGGAAATGAGATACTTTAGTAAGCTTGTCGATGACAACGAAGATAGCATCATTTCCACGCATGGACTTGGGAAATCCAGTCACGAAGTCCATCTCGATATGGTCAAACTTCCATTCTGGAATAGCAAGAGGTTGGAGGAGACCACCTGGTCGTTGCTGTTCTGCTTTGACCCTTCTGCAGACATCACATTCATTTACGAATTGAGCAATTTCTCGCTTCATCCGAGTCCACCAATACGACTGCTTGAGGTCATTGTACATCTTCGTACTTCCAGGATGAATGGATAGAAGGGAATTGTGCGCCTCGTTCATAATGACTTTCCTTAGATCACCTTTAGGAACCACAATCCGGTCCTCGAAGAATAGAGTGTCTTTGTCATCAATGCGATAGGACTTGTATTTGGGTTGGCTCTTGGCAATCCCATGTTTCACCTTCTTCACCATGGAATCCAGGAGTTGTGCCTCACGAATTTGATCTTCCAAAGTAGGAGAGGCTTGGAGGTTGGCAAGAAAGCCTTGAGAAACAACTTGGAGATTCAGTTTGCGGAAAGCTTCACAAAGGTCCGGTTGGAAGGGCTTGAGAATTAAGCTGTTGCATTAAGCCTTCCTGCTCAAAGCATCTGCAATGACATTGGCCTTGCCTGGAGTATATTCGATACTTAGATTGTATTCTTGAATTATTTCGAACCATCGATTCTATCTGAGGTTGAGGTTGGGTTGAGTGAAGATGTACTTGAGACTCTTATGATGTGTGAAGATGTCCACTTTCGTTCCCAACAAGAGATGTCTCCACATTAATAATGCATGGACAACTGCTGCCAACTCAAGATCGTGAGTGGGGTAGTTCCTTTCGTTGGGCTTCAACTGGCGAGAGGTACAGGCCACAGCTTTCTTCTCTTGCATTAACACAGCACCGAGACCTTGTAAGAAAGCATCACAGAAAACTTCAAATGGCTTGGATTCATCAGGAGGAGTCAAGACAGGAGCTGTGTCCAGCTTCTCTTTGAGGGTGTTGAAAGCAATGTCACAATCAGGCATCCAGACATACTTGACATGCTTCTAGAGGAGGTTGGAAAGAGGCTTTGCAATCTTAGAGAAATTCTCAATGAATCTTCGACAATATCTTGCAAGCCCAAGAAAACTGCGGAGCTGCCTGACATTCTGAGGAGGTTCCCAATTCACAATTGTAGACACCTTCTCGGGATTAACAGCGATGCCCTTGGCGGAGATGATATGACCAAGGTAAAGAACTTCATCAAGCCAGAACTCACACTTGGAAAACTTCGCATAGAACTTATGCTCTCTGAGTTTGTCGAGTACCAATCTCAAATGCTTGGCATGATCCTCCTTATTCTTAGAGAAGACCAAGATATCATCGAGATACACCAGGACGAAATCATTTGTGTACGGGTTGAAGATGAAGTTCATCATGCGAGAGAATGTTGGAGGAGAATTGACAAGGCCGAAAGACATGACAGTATATTCATAAGAACCATAGCTTGTTCTGAATACTGTCTTGGGGATATTTGTTCACGAATGCGAATCTGATGATAACCCATACGGAGGTCAAGCTTGGAGAATACTTGAGCACCTTTAAGTTGCTCGAATATCTCATTGATGTTGGGATGTGTATACTTGTTCTTTATTGTCTTCTTGTTTAATGGGCGGTAGTCAATGCAGAGTCGTTCCATTCCATCTTTCTTCTTGACAAAAAGAACACCACAACCCCATGTAGATGAACTCGGTCTGATCAGACCCATGCGCTCTTGTTCATCGAGTTGTTCCTTCAACTCCTTCAACTCCGCTGGTCCAAGCTTGTAAGGACGCTTGCAAACAGGTTCCGTGCCAGGCTCAAGATCGATAACGAATTCAACTGGCCGGTGAGGAGGCATTCCCGGAAGCTCTTATGGAAAGACGTCTTGATATTCACAAATGACTAGAATCTGAGAGATGGCATTCAACTCCCCCTTCTCATTGAGAGAAAACAGTCGAATGGTTTCGTCCCAAGCGACATAGATGATCACATCCTCAGAAGAGTGTGTCAATTGAATCTGCCTGGCAGCACAATCAAGCTGAGCCTTGTGCTTAGAAAGCCAATCCATCCTGAGAATTAGATCAATATCCGGGTCACCAAGAACAATTGGAGAAGACAAAAATTCATAGTTGCCCATCTTGATAACGGAATCCTGAACGAATACTCGAGAAGTCGTTTGTTGAGCCGTAGAAACAATAGACAAAGGTCTCGGCTATACTTGAGTAACCAAATCATGCATAGCCACAAAAGGTCTTGAAATGAAAGAATGTGATGCACCAGAATCGAATAAGACTTTTGCAGGAAAGTCATTAATAGGAAGATTACCCGTGATCACTTCTAAAGAATCCTCTGCCTGAGCTGGGTTCAACATGTTCACCTTTGCAAACTTGGAATTATGCTTGACCACTACATTGCTGGAAGAACTCATAGGAGGAGGAGGCGGAAGGTGCCTTTGGTTGAAGCACTTGTTTGCATAGTGCCCTTTTTGTTGACACTTGTTGCAAGTAACCTCCGAGAGTGGACGATGATAAGGAGCACTTGACCTTGGAGTTTGAGACTCAGCTTTGTTCTGATAGACTAGGTTGGGTGGGTGGGAAGATCCATTGCCACCTTTGCTCTTTTGCTTGTAGGGCCAGCGAAACGGAGGAGAAGGCAACCAGAACTTCTGTTGCTTAGCTGCCACTTGTGATGAAGAAGAAGATTGGACTGCATCCCTGACTCTCTTCTTTAAAGCCTCACACTTGAGCCGAGCAGCTTCTTGCTTTAGTGCCATGTTATAGAATTGAACAAACTTGGTTGGCTCAAGAAGCATGAGAACTCTGCAGATCTTCTCTGAGGCCACCTCTAAATTGATAGATCATACTCTTTTCATCAAGAACATCTTGTTTAGCGAAGCGAGCAAGTTTCTGAAACTGGATATTGTATTGATACACGGACATGCTGCCTTGCTTGAGATTGCGGAACTCCTCACGCTTGCTCTCAGCAACACTTGGTGGGAGTGCTGAGCTTTGAAATCTCAGCGGAAATCATCCCAGGTAATCGCACGACCTCCTCTGGAATCTCTGTATTGTTGAAACCACTCAGCAGCTTGGTCATTGAGTTGAAACGAAGCAAACTTGACAAAGTCGTCAGGCCTGACATTGCTACATTCAAAATGTTTGCAAATGTCCATGAGCCAATTGTCGGCATGTGTGGCCTCGGCACACTTGCTGAAAGACTTCGGCTGGTTTGCGAGGAACTGGTTAAGGGTAGCAAACTGAGGCTGATTGTTGCCTTGGCCTTGATTTCCTTGGTTGCCTTGACCTTGGTTGTGCTCTTGCAAGAGTTGCAAAAGCATCTGAGTGTTGGCGTTGGTGGCTGCCATGACAGCTTGCCATACCTCCGGAGGTGGAGGTGGTGGCGGAGGGTTCGACTGATCCCCATCACTGCGGTCCGGATTCTGGCGTGTTGGAGGAGCCATCCTGAAGAGGGTGACATCCATTAGAATCTTGAAAGACAGAAATTCAAGCTGAATCAATGGATCGAAATTTCAACATGCAGTCTTCAAAATAAACATTCGAACGAGGATGAATGAATGATTTCCAAAGTAAAACATCACATGTCCATAGGTTGAGAAGCCACTTAGATAAAGGTAGATGAATAAAGCAACAGGGTACAGATATGAACAAATAAGTGCTAAGGATTACCCAATCACAAACCAAATATCTGCGGGAAGAAATACTAGAGCTACTTGAATTCCCACCTATAAAAGTCCCGAAACTTTCTGGTTATGCAATCAGATGTTGGGGATACAGGGGAAGCATAATATCTCACCCAAACTAGCAAATCCTACATCCAATTGTATCCATCCTTCAATACATAACCAAGAAACCTTCGGAAATCATGTACCTCAACCTTCGAAAAGCATTCGTTATACAAGTTATGGCAATACTCCCGAACTCCCGCCCCAGTACTAGGTGGAGTCGAGGTTATCTCACCAACAACTGCATAAAAGAGATTTTCGATGTCGGCGAACTCAGGTATTCCAGAACTGCAACGATAAAATTGTGATGACAGCACCTCGGAGCTCAACTCCCCGGGACACTGCCACAACCCCTAAATGTCAGGAGGCACCAAGAACAATGTTCTCTTCACAAGACTATCGGAACGATTCCTAGATACCCGCATGATCCTAAATTTTTCTTCATGAAATTTGAGGAGAGAAGAGTCAAAACTTCTATGTAAGGAGGCCTCGCCAGAGCGACTAAGGGACTGAGGAGTAAAAAGAATTCTACTCTCCGATATATATAATCCTAAGACAAAACATTTTCTTCTAGACTCAACAACGTCAGCGATTCGATCAAGCAGGGGGCTCCTAAGTTGGGGATGGCTCTGATTACCAACTTGTAACACCCACAATGCGGCTATATCTCCCACGTGTCGGGGCACGACTTAGAGGCATAGCCGCATGGTAGGCTTGTCGCAAGAGGGGTAATCTTCACACATCCCATGTACTGTGTAAGAAAGGGATAAAGAGTTGGCTTACAATCGCCACTTCACACAATACATAAATAATTCATACATCATCCAAAATACAATCGAAGGTCCGACTACGGAACCAAAATAAAGGAAGAAAACCCCAAATGCTAGATCCCCGATTGTCCCAACTGGGCTCCACTACTGATCATCAGGAAAAGAAACATAATAATGACCCAAGGCTTCGTCAAACTCCCACTTGAGTTCAGTAGCATCGCCTGCACTGGTATCATCGGCACCGGCAACTATTTTGAAGTATCTGTGAGCCACGGGGACTCAGCAATCTCACACCCGCGAGATCAAGACTATTTAAGCTTATGGGTAGGAAAAGGTAGTGAGGTGGAGTTGCAGCAAACACTAAGCATATATGGTGGCTAACATACGCAAATAAGAGCGAGAAGAGAAGTAATGCACGGTTGAGAAGCTATAAGTGATCAAGAAGTGATCCTGAAGTTACTTACGTTCAATCATAACATGAGACCGTGTTCTCTTCCTGGACTCCGCCGAAAAGAGACCATCATGGCTACACACACGGTTGATTAATTTTAATTAAGTTAGGTGTCAAGTTCTCTACAACTGGATATTAACAAATTCCCATCTGCCACATAACTGCGGGCACGGCTCTCGAAAAGTTTATACCCTGCAGGGGTGTCCCAACTTAGCCCATCACAAGCTCTCACGGTCAACGAAGGATATTCCTTCTCCCGGCAAGACCCGATCAGTCTCGGAATCCCGGTTACAAGACATTTCGACAATGGTAAAACAAGACCAGCAAGACCACCCGACTGTGCCGACAAATCCCAATAGGAGCTGCACATATCTCGTTCTTAGGGCACGTCAGATGAGCAATCCGTACAACTAAAACTAACCCTCAAGTTTCCCCGTGGGCTCGCGAAAACCCAAGGGAAAAGGCTTAGGTGGCAAAAGTTAAAACCAATGTTGGGCCTTGTTGGAGGAGTTTTATTCAAAGAAAACTGTCAAGGGGTTCCCATAACACCCAACCGTGTAAGGAACGCAAAGTCAAGGAACATAACATCGGTATGACGGAAACTAAGGCGGCAAGAGTGGAACAAAACACCAGGCATAAGGCCCAGCCTTCCACCCTTTACTAAGTATATAGATGCATTAAAGTAAATAAGATATAATAATGATATCCCAACATATCCATGTTCCAACATGGAACAAGCTTCATCTTCACCTGCAACCAGCAACGCTATAAGAGGGGCTGAGCAAAAGCGGTAACATAGCCAAACAACGGTTTGCTAGGAAAGGTTGGTTAGAGGCTTGGAATGGCAATATGGGAGGCATGATAAGCAAGTGGTAGGTAGCGTGGCATAGCAATAGAGCAAACAACTAGCAAGCAAAGATAGAAGTGATTTCAAGGGTATGGTCATCTTGCCTGCAAAGTTCTCAGAGTCGTCGAAAGCTTGATCTGTGAGTCACGGGGACTCAGCAATCTCACACCCTCGCGATCAAGACTATTTAAGCTTATAGGTAGGGCAAAAAGGTATGATATGGGCTGCAGCAAGCAACTAGCATATATGGTGGCTAACATACGCAAATGAGAGCGAGAAGAGAAGGCAAAAGCACGGTCGAACAACTGTGATCAAGAAGTGATCCTAGAACAACCTACGTCAAGCATTACTCCAACACCGTGTTCACTTCCCGGACTCCGCCGACAAGAGACCATCACGGTTACACACGCGGTTGATGTATTTTAATTAAGATCAACTTCAGGTTTTCTACAACCGGACATTAACAAATTCCCATCTGCCCAAAACCGCGGGCACGACTTTCAAAAGTTCAAATCCCTACAGGGGTGTCCCAACTTAGCCCATCACAAGCTCTCACGGTCATTGAAGGATATTCCTTCTAGCTGGAAGACCCGATCAGGCTCGGAATCCCGGTTACAAGACATTTCGACAATGGTAAAACAAGACCAGCAACACCGCCCGAATGTGCCGACAAATCCTGATAGGAGCTGCACATATCTCGTTCTCAGGGCACACTCAGATGAGACTAGCTACGAGTAAAACCAACCCTCAAGTTTCCCCGAGGTGGCCCCGCAGGCAGCTCAGTTCGGACCAACACTCAGAGGAGCACTGGCCCGGGGGGGTTAAATAAAGATGACTGAGGGAGTCCTGGGTTAGGGGGTGTTCGGATAGCCGGACTATACCTTCAGCCGGACTCCTGGGCTATGAAGATACAAGATTGAAGACTCCGTCCCGTGTCCGGAAGGGACTTTCCTTGGCGTGGAAGGCAAGCTTGGCGATACAGATATGTAGATCTCCTACCATTGTAACCGACTCTATGTAACCCTAACCCTATCCGGTGTCTATATAAACCGGAGGGTTTTAGTCCGTAGGACAACGTACACATCAACAATGATACCATAGGCTAGCTTCTAGGGTTTAGCCTCTTCGATCTCGTGGTAGATCTACTCGTGTACTACCCATATCATCAATATTAATCAAGCAGGACGTAGGGTTTTACCTCCATCGAGAGGGCCCGAACCTGGGTAAAACTTTGTGTCCCTTGCCTCCTGTTACCATCCGGCCTAGACGCACAGTTCGGGACCCCCTACCCGAGATTCGCCGGTTTTGACACCGACATTGGTGCTTTCATTGAGAGTTCCTTTGTGTCGTCGCCGTCAGGCTCGATGGCTCCTACGATCACCAATAACGATGCAGTCCTGGGTCAGACCTTCCTCCCGGACAGATCTTCGTCTTCGGCGGCTTCACACTGCGGGCCAATTCACTTGGCCATCTGGAGCAGATCGAAAGCTACGCCCCTGGCCGTCAGGTCAGATTTGGAAGTTTAAACTACACGGCTGACATCCACAGGGACTTGATCTTCGACGGATTCGAGCCACTGCCGAGCGCGCCGCACTGTCCCGACGAGCATGATCTAGCTCTGCCGCCGAATAGTGCCCTGGAGGCCGCACCCGCATCGGCTTTGACCCTTAATTCGGAGCCAACCGCGCCGATCGAGGATGGGTGGTTGGATGCCGCCTCGGGGGCTGCGATCCCAACGGCGATTGAGCCGAACACCAGCCCCGCACTCCGCGAGACTCGTGACTCCAAGGAGCCGGACTCCTCTCCGGACCCCGAACCCTCCGCGCCCCTACCGATCGAATCCGATTGGGCGCCGATCATGGAGTTTACTGCCGCGAACATCTTCCAGCACTCGCCTTTCGGCGATATTCTGAAGACACTAAAGTCTCTCTCTTTATCAGGAGAGCCCTGGCCGAACTACGGTCAGCAAGGTTGGGGTACGGACGATGAAGAAATTCAAAGCCCACCCACCACCCACTTTGTAGCCGCTGTCGACGATTTAACCGACATGCTCGACCTCGACTCCGAAGACATCGACGGTATGGACGCCGATGAAGGAGACGATGAAGAACCAGCGCCTATTGGGCCCTGGAAAGCCACCTCGTCATATGACGTATACATGGTGGACGCACGAAAATATGACGACGAGGAGCGGAAGGACGCACCGAAGGCTTGTTCCCTCGAAAAGCAGTCAAAGCGGCGACGCCAGCACCGCCCCATATCCCGCCTCGACAGAAATAGCAATCACACAGACCCAGCGCTGGAGCGGGGCGAACCGCTTCCGCACAACGGCAATCCGGATAATCAAACCGAACAAACAAATCTTATCAAGGATAATGGTCCGGACGACATAACGCCGGACAGGTACCCGGAGCAGCAGACTGCCCGTAAAAGGCTTGTTGCCACCGCGAGGAGTCTGAAAAAACAGAAGAAAAGGCTCAAGGCCCCGCTTGACACACTCCAAATCAGATGGAGTAAAATACTCAACACAGCAGCAAGGTACGGCAACAATCGCCCCTACAAGAGCTACCCAAAGTGGAAGCTCCTACCCGAATTCGATGAGGAGGCCTCAGACCCCCCACAACCAAATATCAAAGCAGCCAGCTGGTTGGATAGACGACCCCTCTACCAACACAGAGCAGCATACAAAGCCGCTCACCATACAACACGCAACCAATGCGAGGGCTCGCACCCAAAGGACGGTGCAACAAGATCCATCTATGGAGCACGCAAGCGCGCCCCAGCATACAATGCAACACAACAAACATCCGAACAACGCGGTACACCCAGCTACAGGGGTGCCGCACACCCCCTATGTTTCACCGATGAGGTGCTGGACCACGAATTTCCAGAGGGATTCAAGCCCGTAAACATAGAGGCATACGACGGAACAACAGACCCTGGGGTCTGGATTGAGGACTACATCCTTCATATCCATATGGCTCGAGGAGATGATCTCCACGCCATCAAGTACCTACCCCTCAAGCTCAAAGGGCCAGCTCGTCACTGGCTCAAAGGCCTCGCCGAAAGCTCCATTGGAAGTTGGGAAGAGCTCGAAGACGCCTTTCGGGCAAATTTTCAAGGGACGTATGTCCGACCTCTGAATGCGGACGATTTGATTCATATAACTCAACAGCCCGGAGAGTCAGCCCGAAAGCTTTGGGACAGGTTTCTTACTAAAAAGAACCAGATTGTCGATTGTCCAGACGCCGAAGCCTTAGCAGCTTTCAAGCATAGCGTCCGTGACGAATGGCTCGCAAGACACCTCGGCCAAAATAAGCCGAGAACGATGGCCGCATTAACAAACCTCATGACCCGCTTTTGCGCAGGGGAGGACAGCTGGCTAGCCAGATGCAGCACCAGCGACCCCAGTACATCTGAAGTTAGAGATGGAAACGGGAAATCACGGCGCAACAGCAATAACAAATGCCGGAATAAAGAAGACAGCACGAAGGGCACGGCAGTAAATGCCGGATTCAAAAGCTCTCGGCCAGGCCAAAAGCCGCCCCCTAAAGGCACCAGGGACGAACTGTCCAGCCTCAATAAAATTCTGGACCAAGTATGTCAGATTCATAGTACCCCTGGTAAACCTGCTAATCATACCCACAGAGAATGTTGGGTCTTCAAGCAGTCCGGCAAGCTCAACGCCGTACACAAGGGGGAGGATACACCAAGTGAAGACTAGGACGAGCCCCCCAAGCAAGACACGGGGGAACAAAAGCAATTTCCACCGGAAGTCAAAACAGTAAACGTGTTACACGTAATCAAGGGAAAAAATAATGCGGCACTCCCAGGAAAGTATACCCAAGTGCCTATCACCATGAAGTCCTGCCACTAGTCATCTCAACCGATCACTTTCGACCATCGCGATTACTCAGCAAGTATCCGACACGCAGGATGGGCTGCCCTAGTATTAGACCCAGTAATTGGCGGATATCACTTCACAAAGGTCCTGATGGACGGCGGCAGTAGCCTAAACCTAATATATCAGGATACAATCCGCGGGATGGGGCTAGACCCCAACACAAATTCGCCATAGCAATACTACCTTTAAAGGAGTAACGCCAGGCCCAGGGGCTCGTTGTACGGGCTCCCTCCTACTACAAGTTACATTCGGCTCCCCCGATAACTTCCGTCACGAGCATTTAACTTTACACATCGCTCCATTTCAAAGTGGCTATCAAGCACTACTCGGACGCGAAGCTTTCGCTCGCTTTAATGCAATACCACACTACGCCTCCCTCACACTCAAGATGCCCGGTCCACGTGGCATCATTACAGTGCACGGAAATATCAAGCGATCTTTGCGCGCCGAAGAGAGTGAGGCTGCCTTGGCCGCCGCACACTAAAAGCGTCCGGACAAACGAAAGCATCCAATAGGTCGTCAAGACCTCAGATACAACTAATCAAGTCCGGCGCTGCTATTTATACGGAAATAAGTGGTCACACCCCTATTTTTCAATACAAGGGGCTCAACGCGCGCAGACAAGTGGCAATTTCTTATCATCTTGAATTATACATGGTTTCTTTAAAAACTATCCTTTTGCACGACAACTTTTTCACTTAACTTCCTCTCTTTTACAGACGATCATCGTGCTACACCCGTCCAGGATACGGCACAATGGAGACACAGGCGTAGACGTGCAGCAGGGACCCGCTCCAAGGATTCTTTTTAGATTAAGACCCTGCGTAAACCTTTTTTACTGTCTCTTGTTGATACATATCCACCGTTGAGAAGGATGCTGACGTCTTGGCATGTGGCCACGCCAAAACAATGCATGTACCTGGACACACGGGGCTTCTTACAAAGGCCACTATTTAGGCCCGGTTTATACCACAAAGACCGAATACCTTAGGGAGTATTCGGCGTCGCGAGTTTAGCCCTATATGCATCAGCTCCGAATCATTGTCTTTGGTCAAATGTTGGGTTTGCCCGGCTCCTATGTTTTGGTGCCTTGTGTTCCGCCTTGCCGGCTAAGGTAGCACCAGGAGAACTACTGCGATTGTGCCCTGGTTCATCCGGACGAGCACCTCAGTAGAGAAAGCCGAAAACTGACTGTCATGATATAGCGTGAGACTCGTCAACCACTCGATGACCTGTGAGAATGTTAGAATTCCTCCGCCTTAACGAAGGGCCATTTCCCGGCCAGGCATGTACGCACCCTGAGATCGGGAGAGTGCGGAGCCACCAGGGGCTATCTAGTAGCCCCACTGTTAAACTCCTATGGCTAAGTGAAAGTGCTAAAGCATTATAGTCCGGTTGCCTCGCTCGCTCCACTATCACCTCCTTAATAGGACCAAGATGTTGGGTTAAGTGTGATGCGTGTTTTTGCGAGCACCTCCGCATTATATGCGTGAGGATTGAAGATGACGGCTGCAATCTTTCAGGTTATACACATGTATACATAAACGGCCGCCTAGGAGGCATCATATTACTTTCAGGCAAAAGTATAAAAATAGCCTTATAAAATTTATAAACGCATTTCGCTTACAATGAGATTACATATCACTCAAACATAATATTTTTTGAGCACTGGGTCTCTATCAAACGGGCACCCTCAAGAACTTCTTCAAAGTAGTGCTCGGCAGCCTTTCGACCTATAGTCGAATCCCGCATTGCAACATTTCTAGCATCCATCTCTGCCCAATATCCCTTAACACGGGCAAAGGCCATCCGTGCGCCCTCTATGCACGCCGACCTCCTCATCGCATTAATGCGCGACACTACATCAAGGACCTGCTGCACCAAGCTGAAATAGCTGTTCGGTTTTGACCTTCCCGGCCATAGCTAATCCACAACAGACCTCATAGAGAGTCCGGACAACCTATTTAGTTCAGCACATTCGGCTAATTGGTCAGTCAATGAAAGTGGACGCTCAAGGGAATGGAATTGTCTCCAAAACAGCTGGTCTACTCCACGGTCTGTCTGACCCGGGAAGTACTTGGCCGCATCGGCAGCGCTCGCCGCCAAATCCATATATACATCCTCCGAACTCCACAACCGATCCAGAGGGGCATACCGTGGATCTCCGAATTTCCTCCACAACATAATGGATTTCCCAGCTACAATATCCCCGGCTTCCCGCAGCTCCTCCTTCTTTGCCCTCATAGCAGAGCGGAGATCCTTTTTCGTCGCAGCAGCCTTTTCAAGGTCCGATGCCTTCGCTTGGTTTTCTTTTTCAAGAACCCGGCAATGGTCGGCGGCGGCTTTTAATTCTATAGACATCTTGGCCATCTTGTCTCGGGTCTCGCCATGCACGGCCTTCTTGGCTTGCAACTCTTCGGCCGCCTTCACAGCAGCCGCATTACCCAACCTTGCTTGTTCCTTGGCTCGGGCAAGTTCTGCCCGCAAGGCTTCAACAGTGGCAGCTCCATCTGCAGTCACAGCATATTAAAGATACTGGCATCATGCTTCTCTTCCTATGTGGCATTTACCAGATATACACACTTACCCTGTGCCACGTCAAGCCTTTTGTTAACAAGCTCGATGTCGGCGTCTGCCGCATCCAACTGCCGCTCTAAATGGGCAAACTTGCTAGTCCGTCTAGCCACCGGAGCTTCCATCACCTGCACATAGAGGCAGTATGGTTATTTCCTGGGAATATGATCCTCTGTTCGTCGTCGTTTCCGACGACAACCAGAGTCTCACGGGCTACTATCTACACAGGGCACACCTAGCATGTGCAAGATTATCATACATTCTTTTACGTACCTCAAAGCCTAACAATAGACTCATAAAAGCTTCATGCAATCTGCTTTTGGCGGACGATATTCTCTCCATCACTATATTCATTATCACACGGTGTTCATCTGAGATGGCCGCTCGCCCCACCAACTCCCTCAGAACATCCGATCGCACACCAGACGGTGCCGGATTCTTTTTTCTGCTCTCTTTGGGAGCCGGACACTGGGAGCTTCGGGGGTCAATGGGATTATCTTCTGGCCTCACCAGACTCGGAGAGGCCCTCCACGATGAAACTTCAGGGTCGCCCGCTTCTCGAGCGGAGGAATTTGGAGGAGGCGTTTCGCTCTCCATCATCTCTGGAAGAAGATCCCCCGAAGATGAGCTCATTTGAGAGGGGCTAAGGCCCGAACTGCAAATTTATATGCGGTGGTTATTTCCTCAGAAGAAAAGGATGGCATATCTATACTATTAAAAGTATTTCAGGTCACTTACGACTCGAGGGAGAATTGATCCCCCCGCGGACTTTGTGCGGCAACAGCGCCCTCCAAGGTAGGACCCTCTATGGGAGACTTCTTCTCCCATTTGGAAGCTTCGGCTTCCGAATCCCTGGGCGCAGTCCTTTTCCTCTTCTGGTTGCCTTCCCTCATGGAGACGCTCGCTCCCTCGGCTAGAATGGGCAGCGTTGGGGGCCTGCGTCCGCCCGCATTATCCTCCACAGTATCTTCCTTCAAGGGCTCCGGGCAAGGTGCGGTCTGGAGCATCTTTTCCAATACCGGATTTTCCAAACCCTTAGGGAGGGGGGCCAAACACCGAATCAACTTCGCCTTTATTAGCCAGTCCTGGTCAAAAAGCGAACTCTCGGAAATAACTTCGTAACGAAGTAGAGAGAATATGTTTGGCCGAAAGATGCCTTACCTGTTCAACGGTGCGGTTACTACTCAGGCCCATGTCCTCGGTGATTTCCGGACACTCCACCTGAGGTCCGAAGAATGACTTGTACATCTCCTCGTGCGTCAGGCCGAGAAAATTCTGAACGGCACACGGTCCATCGGGATTGAACTCCCACAGGCGAAGAGGCCGGCGTTTGCAAGGCTGGACTGGACGAACCAGCATAACCTGTGTTACCACAACCAAACTGAAATCTCCATTGAAGAGACCTCGAATGCGGCCTTGCAGTATAGGCACGTCCTTGACTAGACCCCAGCTCAGACCTCTGCTGATCCATGACATCAGCTGTGGTGGAGGGCCCGAGCGGAAAGCAGGGGGGGCGTCCACTTGGCACTTCTAGGAGCCGTGACGTAGAACCACTCCTGTTGCCACAATTCAGACACCTCTGGGATGGAACCTTTGGGCCACAGAGCTCCCGTCATCTTGCGTATTGAGGCACCTCCACACGTTGCATGTTGCCCCTCGACCATCTTCGGCTTCACTTCAAAGGTCTTAAGCCATAGGCCAAAGTGAGCGGTAACCCGGAGGAAGGCCTCGCACACGACAATAAATGTCGTAATATGAAGAAAGGAGTCCGGAGCTAGATCATGAAAATCTAGCCTGTAGTAAAACATCAAACCCCTGACGAAAGGATCCAGGGTAAGGCCTAGACCTCGGAGGAAGTGGGAAACGAACACGACGTTCTCGTTGTGTTCGGGGGTGGGGACGGCCTGCCCTCGGGGAGGCAGCCGATGCAAAATCTAGGCGGTCAGATATCTGGCCTCCCTCAACTTCTTGATGTCTTCTTCCGTGACGGAGGAAGGCATCCATTGGCCTTGAAGGCTAGATCCGGACTTGACTGGAGGTTCGGAGCACTTGACCTGAACTTCGGGCGTTTGAGCTTGAGGTGGGGGAAGGAATCGATTGAGCACGGGAGGGAAAAATAAAAGCCTTGTCCCCTTTATAAAGAGGGTGAATATCAAGCGTCTTCTCCGTGTCCGTTTGGACTTGCCTATAATCTAGGAGTCCTAGAAGCGATTGGTCTACCCATTCCCATATTGATGAGAATACCGGGATAAGGGGACACGATCTCTGCTTTAACAAGACGAGCCAAGGAAACCGCCTCGCATGACGCGCTGAGGTGGTATAATGAAACGACTCGGATAAAGGCTTGGTCGTGGTGTGTCACGCTACGGAATACGTCAGCAGATTAGATTTGTGTAAATATTATTCTCTCTATGGCAATATGTTGGATTTCGGGCTCCGGCAGACCCTTGAGGTTCGAACACTGGGGTGCGCGCGGAGATTTCGCCTCCTACCTACATGCACCCCTCCGCCATGCTAAGATCTAAACTAAGGAAAGAACAACACAAGAGACACAGGGTTTATACTGGTTCGGGCCACCGTTGTGGTGTAATACCCTACTCCAGTGTGTGGTGTGTGGATTGCCTCTTGGGCTGGTGATGATGAACAATACAAGGAAGAACAGCCTCGCGAGGGTCTGTTCTTGGCTGAGGCGATGAACTGCTGGGAGGAGTTCAACCACCTTTCTCTCTCTCTCTCCCTGACCTACCCTTTTGCCGACCCCCTTTGCTGTGTGGGTGGCTAGAACTATTTATAGAGGCCCTGGTCCTCTTCCCAAATATTGAGCGGGAAGGGAGCCAACAATGGCGGGCTAATTTGAAGGGGAACAACAAGTATCAGCTATCCCGACAAAAGTAGTCTTCGCCTGTGCAAAGCTCTGGTGATGACGCCGTCTTGGGCTCCACGGTGACCTCCATCTCGTAGTCCTCCTGGTCTTGGTCTCATTGCACCGAAATGGCAACCTTTGCCTGATGCCTCGGTACTCCACGGCTGCGCTTGCCCCCTTTGCACCAAAGAGGAAAGGAGGATGCTGCGCGGGGTGGCACCCGCCTGGCGCCCTGAGTTGTCATGGCTTGCGTCATGGGCACCTCGTGAGGTACCCCGCCTTGATCTCTCCGCCTCCTCGTGAGCCAGCCTGACGAGGCCGTGCCTGAGGAAGCTTTGCGTCATCCGCCTCGCGAGGCTTGGCCCCTCGCGAGGGTCTTGGGTTTGTGTTGGTGAAGATGGGCCGTGCTGGGCCCCCCTTTGAGCCACGTCGCAGGCCGCAGGCAGGCAAGTCTAGGGACCCTCGTTCCCAGAACGCCGACAGTAGCACCCGGGCCCATGGCGCGCCCGGACTTGGCCGTGTAGGGAGGCGGAAGGGCAAGAGCGAAGCGCCGCAGGCCCTAACAGCCTGCGGCCTTGGGCGCCGCGTGGCGGTTTATTGGACGTGGAGGCCTCAGCAACCGCGCGAGTTGATAAAGGAGTGGCATCCGCCTAGGCCATGCTTCTTGCTTTCTCCGGCTGCTGCTCAGATCCCCTTTCTTGTGCCTCTCCTTCCTTCCTCCGAGATTTCCAGATCTGCTCTGACCGCGCGGCCTAGGGAGCCATGGTGCCTCGTCAGCCCCCGGCCGCAGCTTGGTACTTGTCTGCCCTGGACTCGCCGAATGTGTCGGAGGCGGGCCTTGCCCGGTTGCGCCGGATGGCAACGGCGTGGGGCATCGACAGGAAGAAGGTGTTCAAGGCCGTCTCCACCACCCCTGAAGGTCAAGGGAGCACCTTCTATCCGCTCTTCGTAAGTGCCATTGTTGCTGGCCTGGTGCCTCCCTTTTCCGAGTTCTTCTTCTCTGTCCTCCGGCATTACAAGCTACAGGCTCTGCATCTCCATCCCAACTCCGTCCTTCTCCTGGCAATCTTTGCTTATTATTGCGAAGCACATGTTAGGGTGCAGCCCTCAATGGCCTTGCTACGCCACTACTTATACCTCCGGACCTCTCGCGGGACCGCTTCCGCGTGCGCGAGCTTCGTCGCGTTCGGCGGCGCCATTGCCATCTCGAACTCTGGGAGGAGGATTGAGGGCTACAGGAGCAAGTGGATCTTGGTGGATGCTGGGCGCATCCACCCTCGGCTGATCTTGCCCATGGAGCAGCCCACGAGCTCCAGCGACTGGGGTCGAGCGGAGCTCACGGATCCCCGCGCGAAGATGGTGTTGGAGAAGATGGGCGTGGATCTGAGGCCGGCCGACATGGCGGTGGTGAAGCTGACCGGTGCATCGCTGCTGAGGGAGTTCCTGGAGCACCGGCTAGCTCCGCTTCGGCAGTACTCGCTTCCAATGTGGAGGCCCCGTCCGAACCCCGCGGCCTTGGCCGCCGGAGACCTGGCTGCGGTTCTCCAATCTCTGGTCGGGGGCAATGTGGCGAGGCTAGAGGGTGCTCCTACGCCCTTGTTCCTCCGCAACGACTGGGAGCAGGTGGTGAAGTCCATGCCCGTCTTCAACGGGGATGGGCCAGTGCCCTGGAAGCTCCCGAGGAACCGGTGGACGTGCCCTCTGGCGACTTTAGCAAAGAGGAAGAGGAAGAGGAGCGCGGAAAGGGGCCTGACTCCGAGGCGACTGACGGAGAGTCGAGGGCTCCCCTCCCCCGGCGCAGGTCCCGCGTTCTCTGCCTCTCTCCGAATGATGACGACGAGGATGACGACGTAGACGACGACGAGCAGGACGGCGGGAGCTCGCCCCCGATCCCGAAGAAGGACAGGACCGGGCTGATCTCCTGCGGGTCTCCCCCGGCCCCGGGGCGAACCGCAGACGCACCTTCTGCCTCCAAGCTTCCCGAGGTCGACCCTTCCAGCCGACTTTCAGGCTTCAAATTTGGCCGGAGGCCGCTTGAGCTCACTGACGACGACCCGTAAGCATTTGATCCTTGTCTTTATCTCTTGCTCTGCTTCTGAGGCTTGACATCCGCATCTTTGGGTAGGTTGGCGCCCGTAGCAAAGAAGCCGAAGGGGGCTCCCGAGGTCCCATCCGTGGCGGCGCTTCTGCCCGTGAAGGAAGGTGACCGCGATGCACAGGCTTCTCCTACCCGGTTGTCCTCACGAGGTTTGGCTGAGCTGGCTGGGGCGAGCTCAGCCCCCACGGCCCAAGTGGCTCCCGAGGTGCTCTTGCCTGCCGCCGCCACTACAGCTGTCGGGGCGCGGCAGATTCCGCCTCAAGATGCTGCGGCTGCGCTGCCGCCTTCTACTCCTACTCCACCGGTCGCCGTCCCTCTGACTCCTTCTGCCGTTCTGGATCGTGCTGTTGCTGAGCTGGACCGACTGCGGCAGGATCTTCTTGGCGCCGACCCCTGCTTGGTGGCCGGGCGTTTGGAGTTGGCTTCTGGATGGGTTCGCTCCGACGCCTCGATTCGGGCGGCGCTGGTCCAGGCTTCGACGGCATGCGACGAGGAGAAGCAGGCCGTCCTAGAGGCGAAGGCTGCCCGTGATGCAGCCTTGGGGGAGGTGGTCGATGTCCTCGGTCGCTGCAAGGCGCTGGAGGGCGAGCTGCAAGGCCTGCGGGATCGGCTCGGGGAAGAGGTCCGCCTTCGCCAAGAGCAGGAAGAAGGCATGAAGGCTCGCGAGGTAGCCGTCGAGGGCCGGGAGGCCAAGCTCAGGAAGCACCATGACCGCCTTGGCGCGTTGGAGCAGGAGTTGGGGGCGAGGAAGGCCGAGCTGGACGGCAAGGCCCTGGTTCTTGCCGAGGACCGCGCGACCTTCACGGAGTTGGAGGCAAAGGCTCGCTCCTCGCTGAGGACGATTTACGACAGCGGCCTGGAGAGCCCGCTGGCTGGCGCCGAGGACGGCCCCGCCAAGCTGCTTCCCTTCCTAGTTCATGCTCTTGAAGATGTCGCCCTTGGCCTTGGCCCCACGGCCGAGGCCGAGGCGCGTGTCCTGTCTTCTGCAGCACTGACGCGGGTCCTCACCCACATCTACCTTCGTGATCCCGATGTCGACCTCGACAGTCTGCTGGAGCCAGTGAGCGGTGAGCGTGCCGCTCCCGCTGCCGAGGCCGTGAAGGGTCGCACGGAGGTTCTGCTGGGGAAGTTCCGGGCCTTCAGCACCAAGCCGGAGCAAGGCGCTGCCGACCCCGCTGCTCCGTGAGGCGAACCTGCTCCGTGCTGCTCCCCCGCCGCCAAGTGACTCCGTCATGGCTCCTGTCCTGCTTTTAATTCCTGCACACGTATCATGCCTCGGGGAGGCGTTTAAACTTGCGTTTGGCATTGAAATAACAGTGTGGACTGTAATATTTGCTTTTGAATTCCTTGAAATTAGCGCTTTTCCTTCCTACTTGCTTACGTTCTACGCCGGCAGAGCCCGGCCCCGCACGTACCTCACCCAGCAATAGTCCCGACCGGAAACCAGGACGGGACCAAGGAGTGAGGGGCTACGTGACAAGTTAGGCTCCTGAGTCGCGATGCTCAGGAGTCCCCCTTGGCGCACGAACAGCAAGTAGGGAGGTGTGATGCGGGTGGATCGATCATTTACGTCTGCAGGGCCCGGCCGCGCGCGTGCCTCACCCAGCGATGGTCCCGACCGGAAACCAGGACGGGGCCACAGAGTGAGGGGCTACGTGACCAGTTAGGCTCCTGAGTCGCGATGCTCAGGAGTCCCCCTTGACGCTCAAATGGCCTTCATACCTTGGCTCCGCTCGGGGGGAGACGCGCGACGAACCAGGCCCGGGGGGACCTGGCCGGGCGGCGTGCGTCTGGGTGTGACCCAGGCGCAGCCCCCGTGCCCAGCCCTCTCGCGCGACACTCCTGAGGGGAGGCGTTATGATGAGGCTAGACACTGAGCTCTGGGCTCCCTGAGGTTGATGCGGCCCGGGGGCCACCCTCAGTTGTTTATCACCAGCGCGGAGCATAGTGCTACCATATGTGTACGGGCATAGCCGCTCCTCAGCAGTGTCGTCAGCCAGCGCGGAGCATGGTGCTTCCACTGGTACATGGGAGGGGGCCCCCCTCCGGGAGGAGCCCCCGGGGCATGTACAGCCCCGCCCTGACACGTGGCTGGCACGGTAGGGCCTGGCGAGGTGTATCTAGGCACCCGTGAGCCAGCGCCGGACTCACGGGGCCCTACCTCTAGGCGGGTTGCGCCTGTCACTGGGCCTTATCTTGTGATGTGTCCCTGCAAATTTGGTTAGATGTCGGCACTCTACGTCCTCGGGTCCCGGCCATCGAACTAGTCTCAGCCGTCGCTGGTATGCCAGGTCGCGATGCCATGGACAAGGCCAGAGGGTGAGACCTGGAGAGCCAGTAAGGGCCCTGAGTCGCGATGCTCAGGTGCCCCCCTTTAACGTGCAAGTAGTCGGCATGGAGGAGAAGAGGTGCCGCAGACCGGCATCAAATAATCAAGCATGGTGGGTCTAACCCATAATCAGAAATAAACGCAAATGGGATACATGCCACTGGGCCTGGCCCGAGCGGCTTGGGGATCATGCAGCCTGAGGGGCGCCCCCAACAAGGTAAGCTAATCGACGCGAAATAAAAGGGATACACGCCGCAGGGACGGACCCACGCGGCCTGGGAATAATGCAGCCCTGGGGGTGCTCCCAGCTGGAAGTAAAACTCGAAAGATGTCACCTGATGATGTTGAGGGCGAAGGGGTGTTGGTGTAGCAGGCTCGGGGGGCTGCGGGAGCCGATCCTCACGAGCCCCCAGGCCTAGGGGCCTCGGGAGGCTCCGGAGGCGCTGACGGCTCCTCGCGGGCCATCTCCATCTCTGCCAGGGCTGCGGAACGCCTGGCCTCTCGTGCCTCCGTGATGCCCCTCATGAGGCGCTGGTACGCGTCAGCCGTGTTCGGCAAGCCGTAAGGCACGCGAACGTAGCCGTGGGGTGGACCTCCGCAGCGCCCCGCTCGCGAGGGCCAGAGGCGCTCCAGAGAGACGACTCGGTTGAGCCCTGGTATGTTGATGCAGACGCGCAGCCCACCATCCTTGCCTGGATGGGGGGCCACTGCTGGTAGGCGGCGGGCGCCTCTCATGACTATTGACTCCTGTAGCTCCTGAATGGCTTTGCTGACGAACTACTGTGGGTCTGGATCTCCTTGCCTTGCTCCTTCTTGAGGGAAACATGCTTCAAAACACGCCTCCATGTGGTGCCCAAGCGCCTCCCTCGTGACCCTAGCTAGGTCGGTGGCCCTCCATGGGAGAGCCCCCGAGCCCTGCCTGAGGGGGGCGCCGGGCGCGCTTTCCTATGCGATGGAGGGAGGCTCCCCTGGGCAGGTGCGGGCCCAGAGGGGCCTGCCTCCTGAGTGGTCGAGCCGGACGATGTCTTCTTCTTCTTGGGGGTAGTCTCGGGAAGCCTCCTGCTTCCGCGATCCAGGTCTTCCAGTGATGCGGCCTGAAAGGCTCGTTCCAGGGAACACACCGCGTCCTTCTCTTCACAGGGCACCGTGATGACTCCGCCGCTTCCTGGCATCTTGAGGATGTTGTAGCCGTGGTGAGTTACGGCCATGATCTTGGCCAGTGCTGGGTACCCAAGGATGGCGTTGTACGGCAGGCAAATGTGAGCGACGTCGAAGTCGATGAGCTCGGTGCGGTAGTTGTCGCGTGCCCCGAAGGTGACAGGGAGGCGGACCTGCCCAATCGGGACCGTAGAGCCGTCAGTGATGCCGGAGAAGGGCTTGGTTGGCTGAAGCTGGCTGTAGGGCACTTGGAGTTTGTTGAACGTCTCCACGGCCAGGACGTTGAGCCCTGCCCCGCCATCGATGAGGGTCGTGGTGACCACCACGTTGCTGATGATTGGGGAACAAAGCATCGGGAGGACTCCGGCTGTTGCCGCACACTTGAGCTAATCTGCTGAGCTGAACGTGATGGCGCATGCCGACCACCTGAGAGGGCGTGTGGCTTCGAGCCTGGGGAGTACTGCATTCACTTCGCGGGTGAACTGCTTGAAGATGCGCTGAGAGGCTGGGGCTTGTGCTCCGCCCAAGATGCAGGCGATCGCGCGCGGCTCCTGGAAGCCCCCAGCCTCCTTGTCTTGATGGCGGTCATCGTTTCTCCTTGGCTGCGGCGGCAGCGGTGGGAGGCCTGCGTTACCTAGCGGGCGTCCTCGCGAGGCTGACCCCTCCAGTCTCCCTCGTGAGGCTGATCCCTCCATCCTCTCTCGCGAGGCGGGTCTTGCCAGCGATCCTCGCGAGGTTGGTCGCGCCACCCTTGGCGCGGCCCACGGTCTTCCTAGCGTCCTGCGTTTCTTCCTCCTCGACCGTAGCCCCGGTCACCGCGGTCGGGGCGACGGCCGATCCTTCCTTCACACACGGCTCGGAGTTCTTGGCATTCGTTGGTGTTGCGGGTGTGGAGGTCGTGGTACACACAGTACGGGCTGCCCTTGGGAGGTTCGGGCTGATCTCTGCCCCGCTTGGTGTCTGGTTCTGTCGCGAGCACTGCAGCCCCCTTGCGCTTCACATCCTTGGCCTTGAGCTTCTTCTCTTCTGGGTCTGCGGCAGGCAGCTCGAGGAGGGAGAGACACCCTCCTCAGCCTTGGCGCACTTGTTTGCCAAGTTGAACAGCTCCAAGGAAGTGCACAGGTCTTCATGCATCGCCAGCTCCTCCTTCATCTTAACGTCGCGCACTCCGTCGGAGAAAGCTAAGATGATGGCCTCCTCAGTCACCTTGGGGATCTTGAGGCGTGCGTTCTTGAAGCGCTGGATGTACTTCTACAGGGTCTCCCCGGGTTGTTGCTTGATGCGGCGCATGTTGCTCACGGCGGGGGGCCGGTCGCGAGTACCTTGGAAGTTGGCGATGAAGCGGGTGCGCATCTCTTCCCAGGAGGAGATTGTGCCTGGAGCCAGGTTCAGGAGCCAGGTGCGGGCCCCGTCCTTGAGCGCCATGGGAAACCAGTTTGCCATGACCTTCTCGTCTCCGTTGGCAGCTTCGATGCCCAGTTCGTAGAGCTGGAGGAACTCCGCAGGGTCGGCCATGCCGTCGTAGCGAGGAGGCAGGTCTGGCTTGAACTTGCCAGGCCACGCGACGCTGCGTAGTTCGGGGGTGTAGGCGCGGCAGCCTGCTGTGGCCACGGGAGGCCTTAGGTGATGGAGGGCCTGGTCTTGCATGTCCCCACGCGTGGGAGCAGGGGGATGGTCGCGACGTGCTGGAACAGGGAGCGCCCTGGCAGCTTCTGGCGGGCGAGGGACTTCTTGGCAGCTCTGTTCTTGCTGCGCTGGCACCTGACGGAACGGGTTCCGCCCAGGGGCCATGCGCCTTGGAGCCATGGCGTCTTCTTGAGGAGGAGGCGGCCGGGGCGCCGCCGGAGCATCTTCGCCCGCGCGAGGCGGGGTGCGGTGCAGCGGAACGGACGGCGCGGAAGAGCCCCCTGCAGCGCGGACGAGATCGGCGATGCGGTCGAGCCATTCTTCGTAGACGTCGTCGACGGGACGGTAGTGGAGGAGCTCGTTTGCCGCGATGAGGGCAGCCCGAGCCTCCATGGGCGCGCGGAGCGCGCGGGACGAAGATCCAGCTGGGGCGAGCGAGGGAGTTGCGGTGCGGCCATCTTGCCGCACGGACGGGTGCTGGGACGATGCTTGCCGCTCGTCCCCCGCCGGGCCGGTGGCGGCGTTGACGGAAGGTGACGGGGAACGGCGTGGATGGCCGCCGACAGGCGCCGTCTGGGCGACGCGGGAAGCGAGGGCAGCCCGGCGCTCCGCGCGGGCCCGACGGGCGTCAGACATGAGCGTGACGGTCGGAGGAGAACGGGGCGGTGGAAGACGATTTCCGGCGCACCCCTACCTAGTGCGCCAAATGTCGGATTTCGGGCTCCGGCAGACCCTTGAGGTTCGAACACTAGGGTGCGCGCGGAGATTTCGCCTCCTACCTACATGCACCCCTCCGCCATGCTAAGCTCTAAACTAAGGAAAGAACAACACAAGAGACACAGGGTTTATACTGGTTCGGGCCACCGTTGTGGTGTAATACCCTACTCCAGTGTGTGGTGTGTGGATTGCCTCTTGGGCTGGTGATGATGAACAATACAAGGAAGAACAGCCTCGCGAGGGTCTGTTCTTGGCTGAGGCGATGAACTGCTGGGAGGAGTTCAACCACCTTTCTCTCTCTCTCTCCCTGACCTACCCTTTTGCCGACCCCCTTTGCTGTGTGGGTGGCTAGGCCTATTTATAGAGGCAACCTTTTCCTGATGCCTCGGTACTCCGTAGCTGCGCTTGCCCCCTTTGCACCAAAGAGGAAAGGAGGACGCTGCGCGGGCTGGCACCCGCCTGGCTCCCTAAGTTGTCATGGCTTGCGTCATGGGCACCTCGTGAGGTACCCCGCCTTGATCTCTCCGCCTCCTCGTGAGCCAGCCTGACGAGGCTGTGCCTGAGGAAGCTTCGCGTCATCCGCCTCGCGAGGGTCTTGGGTTTGTGTTGGTGAAGATTGGCCGTGCTGGGCCCCCCTTTGAGCCACGCCGCAGGCCGCAGGCAGGCAAGTCTGGGGACCCCCGTTCCCAGAACGCCGACACAATATGTGGAAACTTATTTTGCAAAGCCGGACACTATCTTTGTGTTAAAAATCTTCTATGAAGTACTTGGAGGAGGAACCCGCCTTGCAATGCCGAAGACAATCTGCGCGCCGGACTCATCGTCATTGAAGCCTGGTTCAGGGGCTACTGAGGGAGTCTTGGGTTAGGGGGTGTTCGGATAGCCGGACTATACCTTCAGCCGGACTCCTGGGCTATGAAGATACAAGATTGAAGACTCCGTCCTGTGTCCGGAAGGGACTTTCCTTGGCGTGGAAGGCAAGCTTGGCGATATGGATATGTAGATCTCCTACCATTGTAACCGACTCTATGTACCCTAACCCTATCTGGTGTCTATATAAACTGGAGGGTTTTAGTCTGTAGGACAACGTACACATCGACAATCATACCATAGGCTAGCTTCTAGGGTTTAGCCTCTTCGATCCCGTGGTAGATCTACTCTTGTACTACCCATATCATCAATATTAATCAAGCAGGACGTAGGGTTTTACCTCCATCGAGAGGGCCCGAACCTGGGTAAAACTTCGTGTCCCTTGCCTCCTGTTACCATCCGGCCTAGACGCATAGTTCGGGACCCCCTACTCGAGATCCACCGGTTTTGACACCAACAATGACCCTTGGGCAGGCCTACCCAAGGGAAAGAAAAGGCTAGGTGGCGAATGGTAAAACCAATGTTGGGTATTGCTGGAGGAGTTTTATTCAAGGCGAACTGTCAAGGGGTTCCCATTATAACCCAACCGCGTAAGGAACGCAAAATCCGGGAACATAACACCGATATGACGAAAACTAGGGTGGCAAGAGTGGAACAAAACACCAGGCATAAGGCCGAGCCTTCCACCCTTTACCAAGTATATAGATGCATTAATTAAATAAGAGATATTGTGATATCCCAACAAAATATCCATGTTCCAAACATGGAACAAGCTCCAATCTTCACTTGCAACTAACAACGCTATAAGAGGGGCTGAACAAAGCGGTAACATAGCCAAACAACGGTTTGCTAGGACAAGGTGGGTTAGAGGCTTGGTTTAACAATATGGGAGGCATGATAAGGAAGTGGTAGGTATCGCAGCATAGGCATAGAAAAAGAGAGAGCAACTAGAAAAGAAAAGATAGAAGTGATTTCGAGGGTATGGTCATCTTGCCTGAAATCCCGCAAGGAAGAAGAACGAGTCCATGAAGAAGACAAACGGACGTAGTCGAACGGGTCCTCACAAAAGCGACGTTATCGGAACCAACCTGAAGAGACAACACCGGAAAGAATCAAACAACATAGTAAACAACCAACACATAGCCAAGGCACGATGCACAATCAAGTATGATGCATGTCCGGTTTAATGAGGCATGGCATGGCAAAGTGCACAAACAATCCTACAACTTAAGTGGAGCTCAATATGCAACGAGTTGCATATTGACGAAACACCACAACAAGTTATTTAGTTCGATCTCGTTTATGTACCCAACAATATTAAATGTTGATTAACATGGCAAGGGGTGAAGAAAATGAAAACTACCTATCTAGGAAAGTTTAAATGAGGCCGGAACAACAAAAAACAAGTCCGGAAAAATCCTCATATGCATATATTACGTTTGGTACTGTTCTGCCCTAAACCAAATTTTATAGTTGTTAAACATGCAAGATGAGTGCACCATGTTAAACTAGGCATTTTTCCACCCCATTTACATATAAAGTTTATTAAATTCGGAGTTACGATTATTTAGTTATGAGTTAAGTCATTTTAGCATGGCATAGGCGCAAATTTAAACAAACATCATTTTAAACATGGGTGAAAGTTGAATAATATTAAACTAGACAAAATTCTAAGCAAGTTTCATATATAAATCATTTTAAACTGATGCACGATTGCTAAGTTATTATATGCAAGAAGCACAAGGGGTTTTCTGTAAAACAGGCAAACTCTGGATAAATAGACAAATTCACAGATCCTAAAAAAACGTCAACGGGCTGAATCTGGCGGACTGGGCTACTCACATTGGGCTTAAGGAGGCGATGGGCATCTGGGCTGCGAGCGAAGCAGAGGAGCTGGGCCTGCTCGCGGAAAGTGGCCCAGGCGCGGGGCGCTGCTGGACCGGGATGAAGCCGGACCATGCGCTTGCGAGGGAGGCAGCCCAGCAGGCGCGCTCGTCCTCCTCTGCTCGAAGCGGAGACAGGTCCAGGGCGTGGCGGTTGCCAGCGATGAGAACGACAGCACGGTGGGAAGCGGCTCAGACGATGTCAGGGACTGGCGGAGACGGGCGGATCTGGACGGCAGCTTGCCGGATCCGGCGAATCCGGGCAACGACGGAAGCTGGGCGGTAGCGAGAAGCTCCGGGCGGCGGCGCTGTCCATGGTCAGAGAAAGAGAGCTGTAAGAGAAGGAGGAAGGGAAAACGGAGGATAGGAGGAGAGGGGCGGCCGGGGACGCGACCTGGGCGACGTTTCGCAGCAAGTGTCGCCGGCGGTGAGGTGGGCTCCGGTGGCCGGCGGGTCTTGCGGGAGCTCGAGCGGCGGGCTCCCTCCCGATCCAGATCGGATCGAGGAGGTGCAGCAAGGAGCGAATGGGCGACGACTTGGGCTCGGGCGGGCTTCCCAGGGCCCGATCCAGGTCCTGGCGGGCCACGACGGCGCAGGGAGACAGGGAAATCCGAGGAGAGGCCACGTGGCCGCCTGCGAGTGGCCACGGGCGGCTGCGGGCGGTGGCTGAGCCAATCTCGGCGCGCCAAGTGGCGGGTGTGAGGTGGAGGGCACCGGAAAATGAGGAGGTGGTGGTTGGATCTGGTTAGTCAGCGCGGGCTTCAAGGTTGATGCGGCGGCTGGAGGTTTGGGGAGGGGCTAGGCTAGGTTTGGACCCGATTTGGAAGGGGAAGGGGTATATTTATAGTAGGTGGGCTAGGATTAGGGTTTGGAGAGGGGTTTGCTCCATTTTGGACCCTCAGATCACGATTGTGCCGTCCGAAGCGGAGGGGGAACTAGGTGGACTAAGAGCAGAGAAGAGAAGAAGAGGCCCGGCGGTAGTCCCGGATACCGAAAACGTCCGATGATAGACCGGCTATACTGCCGCTATAGTTTAATGGTTGGGCTATCAAACGAACTCCGAATGCGATGAAACTTGACAGGCTGTCTATCTACACTATAATAAGACCACATGCCAACTTTCATCCCATTCTGAGAACATTTTTCGGCCACTTATAAAATACTATTTCGGACATGCCGCGGGCACGTGCGAGTGTGTCTGGGCTCAGAACGGACAACGGACGGAACTGGGGGAACCCGGACGAATGCAAGTTTTCAAAATATGATGATGCAATGCACATGATGACATGACAAGATGCAACACGCAAGCAAATGACCAGGCAACAACAACGAATAACTAGAGGACACCTGGCACAACGGTCTCGAGGCTGTCACAACACTCCACCACTACGAGAGGATCTCGTCCCGAGATCTAGAATGGCACCGGAGCGAAAACGGAAGAGAAAGAGAAGATGTAAAACTAAGTTGCTTCTTTGACAAACGAGTGAAACCAAAGAACCTTGAAAAGGTTAAGCCATCTCGAGAAAAGAATACATTGGAGATGAACGAAGTTGAAAGCACTCCGTTAGGAAAGAGGAACAAGGAAGAACAAATTCGTACAGCACTCCGATTGAAAAGAAAAGGAATTGAATAAGAACTTGATAAGATGAGAAGATACTTGAATAAATCACAACACACTGCCTCCGGAACTATTGAATGAATGGAGCAAGGGGTAAGAAAGATCTCAGACAGCACTCCGGTTGAAAAGAGATGCAAGGCTTGATAAGGCGAAAAGAACTTGAGCAAAAGGGCACAACACTCCGCTTAAATGGATAGGCATGAAAAGAACATGATGTTTGACAAAATGAGATGATGGGTTGCAAAGAGCAACATGACAATGCCTCTGGAACAAAAGAATAGAAGATAGATAATTGAAATAGGATAATGGAGAAGAAAAGCCAACTTTTGCCACAAAAGAGCTTGACAAGGCATCTTTTAGGAGAAGGGTCGAACGGAATTGTTGGAAAACCAACAACGGAAGGACAAGCTTGAAGTGGGCTTATAGAAGGCATCTCAACATTATGAGGTAACAACTTGCCACTCACGGAAAAGATTTGATTGGATTGATATGACCAAGGAGAGGAGAAAATATTTGACCGGAAGGATAGATGAAGAACTTGGGTCACTTATAAGCACCATAATTAGCAACCATCCTTAGGGAAGGCTTTAGGTGGAATATAACCCAAGATAACTCCAATGAAGAGGTTGATGGATTTAAAATACCCCATTCTTAACAACATGTGAATCATGAGCCATGAACTCAAATTATCAAGAATGACATAATACCACCTCCAATAATATGGTAAAAAGAATTGCACTCCGGATTACAAGATGAAGGATGCTTGAGCTACTTAGAAAAGAATCTCGATGAACACTTCGAGAAGGAATATAAATCCTTGATGAACCATCATGTAGAACCTTGATGAAGAACTCCGGTAAACAAAAGGATGACGAAAAAGAAAGGGAAGTTGAAAACACAAGGTGAAACCTTGTAATGATTTAGATGGATCTCCATGATAAATAGAGCTTGGAACTCCCGGAAAGAAAGACAAGCACTTGAAAACTAGGATTTAATCATCGTGAACAAACTCTGAAAGAACATATTAACATATGGATGAAACAAGAATAAGAATTACATTATGCTTAACCTTCACCAATTTTATTGATGACAAGAAGTGGATTTGACATACTACTTATTCTCGTAGAGAGCGTTAAGATAGATATAGCGCCAACTTGGGAAGGTCTTCTATGAACCACCGGAAGGATTGAAAACAACGAATAAATTGATATTATAACGAATGACGAGAACTCTTGAACAAACCACCATAAGAATTAAAAAGAACGAAGAGAAGATAAAGAAACATCGGGAAGAATTAGCCAATGAAAGAAGATCCTTGAGAGAATTTTGATGCAAGTGAACGAAGAGATCGTGAATTGATTAGAGAAAACTTGAACGAAGCACCGGTAAGATTTGGATAACGAGAGCTGAAAGCTGGCATGAATAATCCTGAGATGATGGGCTCTGGATAATCAAACTGAGAAGAATCTTGAATTACTCTGGATGGGTGAAAAGAATTCTCGCAATCAAAACAATTATGAGAAGATGGCAGCAAACTAGAATCACGAATCTTGAGAGAACGGATAAGATATGAAGGAAAAATCTTCTTCGGTCTTCAAAACCTGAGAATGGCGACGAGAAATACCAACAATAAATGTTGACACACTCCGGAATGATTAAAAGAGGAGAGGTTGAGCCAACGATGAAAAGATTTTGACAGATCTTGGAGAAGACATTTGACTAATGATAAATCATTCTTACGTCAAACTTCGAAAGGAATTTGAGAATACCTACGGGAAAATAAGAAGAGTCAGGTAAGATCCTCGAAAAAGATCTGTGGGTTAGGGCCCACTCAAAAGAAACACCATAGAACGATTAATTGAAAAGGAGAATTCACCGGTTGAATTAAATGGTTTGAATGAGATAACACCCTCGAAAATAGGTTGAACAGATCTTGAATGAGAATATGAGCCTTCTGAGATATCTTTAGCACTCCGGAACAATGAACAGCGAGTGGGAAATGATTAAGAGGTGCACCGGCATGAGAAGGTAATTGAAACGAGGAAAAAGGATATGATCAAGACCAAAGCTTGATTTGAATCCACCGAGGAAGAAAAAGAACGAATAATGATGAACTTGAAGCTCCGTAAGAATCTTCATGAGAACCACCGATAAGAATATTAATAGAAAAGAATGGAGAGACTTCACATGACTAAAATGGATAGTTGATTCGTTGAAGGAAAAGGGTGGGAGGGCGGGAAAATAAAGACAATTTGGGATGGATGAAATGAACACCGTTGAGAAAGCTGAGATTGAATCTTGCAAATGTTGAAAATGAACGGATCCACTTGAAGAGAGACACACCGGTTGAAAAGATTGCCATGACAATCTCGATGATCAAGAAGGATTAGTATTCCCATAGAAATATGAGAACACCGTTTAGAGAAGGTATGGAATCAACATTTGACTTCGAAGCAACTCAAATACCACAACTCAAAACAAAACAAAGGTTTGGCTTGCAGAATAAGCCGGAACAAACATATGATAGAGATTTCGTCCGAAGTTTTCGTGGTGGGGCCTACACAGGCTCGATCGTACAGCACCATCATGTACAAGGCAGTGCACATGACATACGAAGCGTCCCCGAGTCGGCATAGCCAAGGACTCTTTAAGGCAGAACGAGACCACTGTAAAACCAACCATGAATAGACGGACCACTAGACATCGAACCCCAATATCATATCATATATCCGTCGGGAAGAAATCCTAAGAGCTACTTGAATTCCCACTTATAAACTCCCGAAATTTTTTGGTTATGCAATCAGGTGTTGGGGATACAGCGGAAGCATAATATCTCACCCAAAACTAACAAATCCTACATCCAGCTGTATCCATCCTTCAACACATAACCAAGACACCTTCGGAAATCATCTACCTCAACCTTCGAAAAACATCCGTTATACGAGTTATGGCAATACTCCCGAACTCCCGCCCCAGTACTGGGTGGCGTCGAGGTTATCTCACCAACAACTGCATAAAAGAGATTTTCGATGTCGGCGAAACTCAGGTATTCCAGAATCTCAACGATAAAATTGTGACTACAACACCTCGGAGCTCAACTCCCCGGGACACTGCCACAACCCCTAAATGACAGGAGGCACCAAGAACATGTTCTCGTCACAAAACCATCGGAACGATTCCAAGATACCCGCGTGATCCTAAATTTTTTTAGTGAAATTTGAGAAGAGAAGAGTCAAAACTCTACGCCAGGATGCCTTACCAGAGCAATGAAGGGACTGGGGAGTAAAAAGAATTCCTAACTCTCCGATATATATAATCCTAAATGACTCAAAACATTTTTCTATACTCAACAACGCCAACGATTCGATCAAGCAGGGGGCTCCTAAGGTCGGGGAAGGCTCTGATTACCAACTTGTAACGCCCTCGATGTGGCTATATCTCCCACGTGTCGAAGCACGACTTAGAGGCATAAACGCATTGAAAGCAATGCCGCAAGTGAGGTAATCTTCACACAACCCATGTAATGCATAAGGGAAAGAGTTACATAGTTGTCTTACAATCACCACTTCACACAATACATGAATAAAATACTACAACATCCAGATACACTCAAGGTCCGACTACGGAACCAAAATGAAAGAAGACTACCCCAAATGCAACACAAATCCCCGATCGACCCCAACTGGGCTCCACTAGTGATCAACTAGAACGAAGCAACACAAAGGACAAGATCTTCATTGAGCTCCTCCTTGAGCTTGGTTGCGTCATCTACACGGTATCCTCGGCACCTGCAAGCTGGTTTTGGAAGTATCTGTGAGTCAGGGGGACTCAGCAATCTCACACCCTCGCAATCAAGACTATTTAAGCTTATAGGCAGGGCAAAAAGGTATGATGTGGAGCTGCAGCAAGCGACTAGCATATATGGTGGCTAACATACGCAAATGAGAGCGAGAAGAGAAGGCAAAAGCTCGGTCGAACAACTGTGATCAAGAAGTGATCCTAGAACAACCTACGTCAAGCATTACTCCAACACCGTGTTCACTTCCCAGACTCCGCCGAGAAGAGACCATCACGGTTACACACGCGGTTGATGTATTTTAATAAAGATCAGCTTCAGGTTTTCTACAACCAGACATTAACAAATTCCCATCTGCCCATAACCGCGGGCACGGCTTTCGAAAGTTCTAATCCCTGCAGGGGTGTCCCAACTTAGCCCATCACAAGCTCTCACAGTCAACGAAGGATATTCCTTCTAGCGGGAAGACCCGATCAGGCTCGGAATCCCGGTTACAAGACATTTCGACAATGGTAAAACAAGACCAGCAACACCGCCCGAATGTGCCGACAAATCCCGATAGGAGGTGCACATATCTCGTTCTCAGGGCACACTCAGATGAGACTAGCTACGAGTAAAACCAACCCTCAACTTTCCCCGAGGTGGCCCCGCAGGCAGCTAAGTTCGAACCAACACTCAGAGGAGCACTGGCCGGGGGGGCTAAATAAAGATGACCCTTGGGCAGGCCTACCCAAGGGAAAGAAAAGGCTAGGTGGAGAATGGTAAAACCAATGTTGGGCATTGCTGGAGGAGTTTTATTCAAGGCGAACTGTCAAGGGGTTCCCATTATAACCCAACCACGTAAGGAACGCAAAATCCGGGAACATAACACCGATATGACGGAAACTAGGGCGGCAAGAGTGGAACAAAACACCAGGCATAAGGCCAAGCCTTCCACCCTTTACCAAGTATATAGATGCATTAATTAAATAAGATATATTGTGATATCCCAACAAAATATCCATGTTCCAAACATGGAACAAGATCCAATCTTCACCTGCAACTAACAACGCTATAAGAGGGGCTGAGCAAAGTGGTAACATAGCCAAACAATGGTTTGCTAGGACAAGGTGGGTTAGAGGCTTGGTTTAACAATATGGGAGGCATGATAAGCAAGTGGTAGGTATCGCAGCATAGGCATAGCAAAAGAGCGAGCAACTAGCAACCAAAGATAGAAGTGATTTCGAGGGTATGGTCATCTTGCCTGAAATCCCGCAAGGAAGAAGAACGAGTCCATGAAGAAGACAAACGGACGTAGTCGAACGGGTCCTCACAAACGCGACGTTATCGGAACCAACCCGAAGAAACAACACCGAAAAGAAGCAAACAACATAGTAAACAACCAACACATAGCCAAGGCACTATGAACAATCAAGTATGATGCATGTCCGGTTTAATGAGGCATGGCATGGCAAAGTACACAAACAATCCTACAACTTAAGTGGAGCCCAATATGCAACGAGTTGCATATTGACGAAACACCACAACAAGTTATTTAGTTCGATCTCGTTTATGTACCCAACAATATTAAATGTTGATTAACATGGCAAGGGGTGAAGCAAATGAAAACTACCTATCTAGGCAAGTTTAAATGAGGCCGGAACAACAAACAACAAGTCCGGAAAAATCCTCATATGCATATATTAGGTTTGGTACTGTTCTGCCCTAAACCAAATTTTATAGTTGTTAAACATGGAAGATGAGTGCACCATGTTAAACTAGGCATCTTTCCACCCCATTTACATATAAAGTTTATTAAATTCGGAGTTACGGTTATTTAGTTATGAGTTAAGTCATTTAGCATGGCATAGGAGCAAATTTAAACAAAAATCATTTTAAACATTTTAAACGTGGGTGAAAGTTGAATAATATTAAACTAGACAAAATTCTAAGCAAGTTTCATATATAAATCATTTTAATCCGATGCATGGTTGTTAAGTTATATTATGCAAGAAGCACAAGGGGTTTTCTATAAAAACAGGCAAACTCTGGATAAATAGACAAATTCACAGATCCTGGAAAAAAACGTCAACGGGCTGAATCTGGCGGACTGGGCTGCTCACATTGGGATTGAGGAGGCGATGGGCATCTGGGCTGCGAGCGAAGCAGAGGAGCTGGGCCTGCTCGCAGAAAGTGGCCCAGGCGCGGGGCGCTGCTGGACCGGGCTGAAGCCGGACCATGCGCGTGCGAGGGAGGCAGCCCAGCAGGCGCGCTTGTCCTCCTCTACTCGAAGCAGAGACAGGTTCAGGGCGCGGCGGTTGCCGGTGATGAGAACGACGGCACGGTGGGAAGCGGCTTAGGCGATGTTAGGGACTGGCAGAGACGGGCGGATCTGGACGGCAGCTTGCCGGATCCAGCGAATCCGGGCGACGACGGAAGCTGGGCGGTAGCGAGAAGCTCCGGGCGGCGGCGCTGTCCATGGTCAGAGAGAGAGAGCTGTAAGAGAAGGAGGAAGGGAAAACGTAGGATAGGAGGAGAGGGGCGGCCGGGGACGCGACCTGGGCGATGTTTCGCAGCAAGTGTCGCCGGCGGTGAGGTGGGCTCCGGTGGCCGGCGGGTCTTGCGGGAGCTCGAGAGGGAGGGCTCCCTCCCGATCCATATCGGATCAAGGAGGTGCAGCGAGGAGCGAACGGGCGACGACTTGGGCTCGGGCGGGTTTCCCAGGGCCCGATCCATGTCCTGGCGGGCCACGACGGCGTAGCGAGACAGGGAAATGCGAGGAAAGGCCACGTGGCCGCCTGCGAGTGGCCACGGGCGGCTGCGGGCGATGGCTGAGCCAATCTCGGCGCGCCAAGTGGCGGGGGTGAGGGGGAGGGCACCGGAAAATGAGGAGGGGGGGGGTGGATCTGGTTAGTCGGCGCGGGCTTCAAGGTTGATGCGGCGGCTGGAGGTTTGGGGAGGGGCTAGGCTAGGTTTGGACCCGATTTTGAAGGGGAAGGGGTATATTTATAGTAGGTGGGCTAGGATTAGGGTTTGGAGAGGTGTTTGCTCCGTTTTGGACCCTCAGATCACGATCGTGCGGTCCAAAGTGGAGGGGGAACTAGGTGGACTAAGAGCAGAGAAGAGAAGAAGAGGCCCGGCGGTAGTCCCGGATACCGAAAACATCCGACGATAGACCGGCTATACTGCCGCTATAGTTTAATGGTTGGGCTATCAAACGAACTCCGAATGCGATGAAACTTGACAGGCGGTCTATCTACACTATAATAAGACCATAAGCCAACTTTCATCCCATTCTGAGAACATTTTCCGGCCACTTATAAATACTATTTCGGACATGCCGCGGGCGCATGCGAGTGTGTCTGGGCTCAGAAC
This sequence comes from Triticum urartu, assembly GCF_003073215.2. Classification (NCBI taxonomy): domain Eukaryota; kingdom Viridiplantae; phylum Streptophyta; class Magnoliopsida; order Poales; family Poaceae; genus Triticum; species Triticum urartu. The sequence goes on along the minus strand of NC_053022.1, from coordinate 243,495,239 downwards.
GGACAATGGACGGAACTGGGGGAACCCGGACAAATGCAAGTTTTGAAAATATGATGATTCAATGCACATGATGACATGACAAGATGCAACACGCAAGCAAATGACAAGGTAACAACAACGAATAACTGGAGGACACCTGGCACAACGGTCTCGGGGCATCACAACTGTACTCCAACATATCAACAAAGCATATGGAAGTGATGTACAAGAGATGATTGACAAAACATGAGCACTGAGCTATGGCTAGATCACACAAGAAAAGGCTCAAACAAGCATGGCAAAAGTGCAAAAGATATCAGCTTCAAAGACTATGAAAATACTAACATGTCAAGAACAACATGAGGAAGCAAAGTTTAGAGCAAGAAAACAACATGCTACAGGAACATAACATAGCAAACAAAGGCATGGCATGACTCTACTAAAGGCATAGAACAAAAGTTCCTTACTGAACATGAGTGAAAAAAGCACAGAAGATATGATGGCACCCATGTAAACAGCAAGTTTTATTAACAATTTCAGACTTAGTGAAAAACAGAGTATGGCAAAACAGATTATGATAGCAACTTGGCATGCTTGTTCCACTCATCACAGGGCACTAAAAGACATGAAATAAATACTAGAATGTAGTAGGCATGAAAATGAAGCTAACCATGTGCCAAAAACCTCCATAGCATGATTGAAATAAATCACACAAAAATGACAAAACAACATTAGGATGTAAAATGACATGTTCATGAACTTGCTCAAATGCAAAAAATAAAGGCACCACTGGATTGGTGGGATTTTTCTACCCCAAAAACATATATAATATGTCTAGGTTGCAGCAGAAAATCCCCCCACAAATATGCAAAACACTAAACTGCCTAAAATGGAAACATAGGCATATCCCAAATCTGGCAAATAGCAAAACTGGAATAAAAACAGAAATGGGGCAAATGCTATGTGTACCCGGGCGGTATCCAGCTATTAGGCTGACCGCTGGGCCCCTGGGCCATGCGTCTGAGTGGGAGGGCATGTGTGCGCGAGAGCATGACAGGTGGGACCTGGCCCCTGACTCGCTAACCAATGGGTCTGGCTTGGGGCCCACATGGCGGGTGACGCAAGCGCGTACGAGCATGGGAAAACAGAGGAGGGTTCGGCGGCGACAGAGCGCGGCGGAGGCCTCCCTGGAGTTGCTTCGGTGGCCTAGCGGAGCGGCGGAAGGGTGCGGCAGAATCGCCAGGGGATCCCGCACACACGCATGACAAGAATGTTGCCGTACGACGATGAGAGCGACGCCGGCGATGAGGTGACAGAGACGGCAAAGGAGGAGGCACAAACGACACGGTGAACGTCTAGGCGAGCTGCTGAGGACGCGGATCGACCCTACACTAAGCGGCGAGCACGACGGACACACGCAGACGGGCAGCGGGGGACGGAGCACTTGCCGGAGACGAGGTCCGACGGCGGCGACTAGGGCGGATGGCGCGGGGCTAGCTAGAGCATGCAAAAGAGGGGGAGAAAGGCGCAGGTCTACTCAGGAGCTTACCACAAGCACGTGGGTGCGCTCAGTTGGACGGGGGGAGGTCGGAGGCGAGCACGGCAGCGATCGAACACCTACAGGCACCGCGGGGAAGAAGAAGAAGGAGTTGACGGCGTCTTCGGGTCCCGCGGCGAAGTAGCGGACATCGAGGACGTAGACGACATTGGGGAAGAAGACAGACACGATCACCGGGGTGGAGGTGGCTGAAGAGCTCGCAGGCGACGAGGTCGTGCACCTAGACGCACTTGGGCACGACGGAGTCCAGCGGATCTGGTGGTCTAAATGCCCAGCGGCGGCGGGGGAAGGCAGAGGGGAACCCTAGGAAACGTTTGTGCAAGGAAAGGGGGTAAGTAGGGAGCTAGGGGAATGGGGCGAAATCGCGTGCTCTCGGCCGCGGCCATGTGCGTGCCCACGAGGGGGGACCGAGGAGGAAGAAGGTGGGTGAAGGGTGTAGCCAGGGTCGCTGGTGAGTGGGGCCGGCTTGGCCACGTGGACGCGTGCTAGCGGGGGCAAGCGGGTGCATTGGTGAGAAAAGCGAGAGTGGGTCGGCGCTCGGGTTGGAGCTGGGTTGCGGCTTCGGTTGGCGCCAGCTGGGCCGACCTGGGAGGCCAAGGCCCAGGTGAGCGTTGTTGCTGGGTTGCACTGTTGCTGCTGCTTTCTTTTCTATTTTCTTCAGACAGAAAACAAAAAGAAAAGCACAGAGGGATTGGAAAAGTGACTGAGAGATATAAAAATACCCTCAGGATCCTGAAATTGTGTAGTAATTAATAAAATTGGTTTCGTAATTTTTAAAGGTAGAAAAATATTCGAAGTTTGAATTAGGTTCAAACTTGAATCATTTTTTATCCCAACCAAACCAAGTCCAAATTGGGTGAAACTTGGCAGAGTGGTTCTGAACAGGTAGCAAGATTTATATGGAGAAGATGAACATTTATGGAGGAGGGCAAGATGGCACTTGCAAAAAGAAAAAAGAAGATAAGGAGAGGTGGTGATGCATGGAGGTGGTCATGTATGGATCACACAATGCATATGAAGAGGATGATGAAATGCAACATGACAAGAAGCACAAATGCAACACTAAGGTGAGGCCATGATGCAACATAAGATGGCAAGTGCATAAAGAAGAAAACAAGTAATGACAAGACAATGCAATAAGTAAAAAAAGACCAAAAAGGATTGAACCCACATGGAATTGGATGAAGAACAAGGTTGGATACATTGTCAAATATGGAAGTTTACATCCAGGGTGTTACACTCCCGCGTAGTAAAATTTTTAGTACCCGAGTCATTTCCTCAAACACCCCGCCTCCAAACACACAACACACACACACACACACCAAAACCTCCTCGGGCATGCACACACACCCCTCCCTCACTCAAAACCCTAGCAAGGTCCCCGCCGCTGCTGCCGCTGCCGTAAGGCCTCCATTGTCAACATCTGTCGGTTTGCCCGTGCAGCTTACCCACCGATCTCCATACCTAGGCCGCCCTGAGTTTCTTGGATGGCGCCTGCCAAACGCCCCCTTTCCCACAAATCCCCATCCCCCACTCTAGAGCGTCGCAGCCTAAGCCTGGCTACGCTTCTCGTGGAGCTCGAGGAGAGATTGGCCCAAAAGAGGTGTATAGCGGTCTCTTCGCCCGACATCGCCGAGGAAGCTGATGACCATTACTAGTGGCAGGCACTCAAGCGTCGGCTAGAGTATGCGGGCATGTCTCGGCCACCGGCAACGACATTGAGGTCATCAACAGCGACGGCCTGAGGCAGGCTATGTCATAGGTTAAGTGGCCCACCCCCAAACCATTGGGTTCAACCATCGTCGATCTCATCCATGGCCCCGCCGCTGATCTCCTTTGGCTCGCTGTCAACAATTTGCCATTCTACATCGCCATCGAGCCCCTTTTGTCATTTCTAAAGGACACGTTCTGCGACGCTGGCTTGGGATCCACAGCTTCCAAATCAGACCTCATCGACGGCAACCACGAGGAGGGGACCCTCTCCGGGTCTTCCAAGTGGAAAGCGCCCATATGCGACATCAGGGACGACACCCTACAGTCGTGCTCTTCCAAGGGGAAGGAGCCCATATGCGACAACATGGAGCGCATCCAGGGTTCGTGCTCTTCCCACGGGAACCTGCCCATCTGTGACAAGTAAGGAAACCCATGATTTGTTTTGTCGTGCCTCTTCACAGGGGGAAACCCATGATTTGTTTTGACGAGTCCCTTTTGTAGTGTAGTGAGAATATGTCCAGTTTTAATTGCTATATCTGGTTGTTTGCAGTATGCCTTGTTTATTTTAGTTGTTCACAATGTGATGCTCTATGTGTGCAATTATTTACTATGCAGTACATTTCATGAATCCAGTTTTAAACATACCGATAGGAATGCATATATTTGCTTGCTGTTAAGCCTATTATAGCTAGCATATGCCTCTTTCAAAGTTTTTGATTGTTTGGTTGTTTGTAGTTAGCATATGTCCAGTTTGAAATGCTATCTTTGGTTGTTCATAGTATGCCTTGTTTACTCTAGTTATTCACAATGTGATGTTCTATATGTGCAAGTATGAACTGTGTAGTTCAATTTCATCAGTAACAGTTTCAACAATACCACTATGAATGACTACATTTGGTTGCTGCATCTTGTAGTTAACATGCCTTTCCATTTTTATTTAACAATAACCAGTGTACTTAGACCGACACAATACCAGTTTGAATGACTATGTTTGCTTGTTGTTAAATGTTAGACCTGTTACAGTTCGCACACCTTTACACTTGTTTTGCTTTACTAGCATGCTTAAACCTGCACACTGAAGCTATCTTTTGGAGATTATTTTGTCTACCATGGATAATTTTGGTTGATGTTTAGCCTGTTGTGCTTAACATGCTTCTTGATGTACCTACACAGGACAATTTTGGGAACGACTGATGTTTTCCATCGAGGTTAGTTTCATCCCATGGCTTATGTGTGCGCACTGTTCAGGATATATATCGGTAGCTGGTACCATATCGGCCGGCGGCTGATAAGGGACTAATCGGTGAATCGGACTTTTAACTGAATATATCTGCAACCCATTTATCGTTAGGTTAACTAGGGCCATATGTAATATATCTGGGGCTAGATAGCAACATGCATTGTACTTAATGTCTAAATATGCAATCCTAGGCTACATAGCAACAAGGAAGAGTGTTACATTAATGTCCTAATGATGTCTATATATACGTAGAAGAGCAGCAGCAGCAACAACAATAACACAGCCCTGTTTGGATATCAACTTAGCTAGAGGTTAGAGTTAGTTTCTAGCTCATTACAAACCCTGAACTAACTCCATCCAAAGAGTTATTTGGATGGCAGGGTTAGATTGACAATAAATGCACTAGGAGAACTAGTTCCAATTAGCACCTCTTGGGTTGGATAGTTTTTTTGGGTGGGTTATAGATGTAACTAGCTCAAACTAGCCCTCATGTTTAGATATACTTTAGGTATATTTGAGCCTGAACTAGCTCAAACTAACTATAACCCCTGGGTACAGCAGCAGTTAGTTAGCCAATAATTTGTAAGAATGCACTAAAATCCTTTCGGCCCATAATATAAGATGTTAATTCGTCAAATATGTGAGTATATTGGATGTTATAAGATACTCCCTCAGTTCCTAAATATTTGTCTTTTTATAGATTTCAAATGGACTACCACATATGGATGTATTAAGACATATTATAAAAGAGTGTTGTACTACATCATTTTGCAATTGCTGTTTAGCTTCTAATATTAACTTGGTGCTTTTAGGTACATATGTCATTGGTAAAGATCCGCGCTTCGACCCTTTCTGCATATGGGGCAATGAGATATCGATGGACCAGCATCAAGTGAGGAAGCTGATAAAGATTGTTAGTAAAATGGGTCCAAAGGTGGCAATTAAACTATCTGCTTGAACTTTATCCAAGAAAACAATGAACTGCAGGATGGTAAGTAAGAACTCTGCAGCCTTCTTTTTACTGCCCATAATGCATTGTGTTAGATGACAATGTCTGAATCTTTTTCCTTTGCAGTGGTTGCCAAAGCAGTTTACTCAAGATTACCTCTCAAACTACATGATTGGTGGGCATGCAAAGGTTAAAGTATTTGTAGCAGAACACGATTGTAACACACATGATGCGGCTATATCTCCCACGTGTTGGAGCACGACTTACAGGCATAACCGCATAGTACGCATGTCGCAAGAGGGGTAATCTTTACACATCCCATGTACTAAATAAGAAAGGGATAAAGAGTTGGCTTACAATCGCCACTTCACACAATACATAAATATAGCATTACATAATCCAGAATACACTCAAGGTCCGAATACGGAACCAAATAAAGAAAGACAACCCCAAATGCATAGATCCGTGATCGCCCCGACTAGGCTCCACTACTGATCAACTGGAAACGAAACAACACAACGAACACGATCTTCATCGAGCTCCCACTTGAGCTGGGTTGCGTCATCTGCACTGACATCATCGGCACCTGCAACTGTTTGGAAGTATCTGAGAGCCACGGGGACTAAGCAATCTCACACCCGCGAGATCAAGACTATTTAAGCTTATGGGTAGGAAAAGGTAGTGAGGTGGAGCTGGAGGGGCTGGGTTTTTCTGCAAAACTGGAAAAACCTGGATAATAGCAAAATTCTCCCCGAGGGAAAAAATACTATATGGGCCGAAACTGGAGGGGCTGGGGGCGCTGCGCACAGTGGGCCTTGGGCCGGTTGGACAGAGAAGCAGGCCAGGCAGCGCAAGGGTTGGCCTCACCATGGGCCAAACTGGAGCGATGGGCCGGCACACGCGCGTGCGGGCGGTCGACGGGGCGCTGGGGCATTCGTCATCTCGAAGCAGAGGCAAGGCCGTCGCAGCAGGCGCTCGCTGGAGTTGAATGGATGACCGCCAGAGCGGGCAGAGGCCAGGGAACGATGGGGATGGGTGGATCCGCCCGTCTCCCGGCCGGATCTGGCACCAGCTCGCGGCAAGGCGGTGGAGTGCGGGACCAGGCGGCGGTCGGGGAGCTCCATGGTGGCGAGGAGGGCACTATAGGGGAGAGGAAAATGAGCAGAGAAACGGAGGGAGAAGAAAGGAGAGGGCGGCGAAGGGAGGTCCGGCCTGGGGGTCGAGGTCACCGGCGAACGAGGTAGATGAGGTGGCGGAGCACAGGCGCTCGGGCTCCTGCCCGCGGGAGGAAGACGGGGCGCTGGGGGTGGAGGCGCTTGGGCCAGATCCAGCCCAGGGCAGGCCGGTTGCGGGCTCGGGCGGGCCGCATGGGGTGGAGGAGGCTGAGGGGCGACGTGGCGGCCTCCTAGTGGATGCGGGCGGTGGCGCTGGTGATCTGGCACGCCCGGATTGGTTCGGGGCACGGGGGCGGGGGCGCCAAGTGGTGAGGTGCGGCTGGGCGGCGCCGAAAATCGAGGAGGAGTGGGTTGGCTGCGGCTGGATGCGGTGGATCCGAGGAGAAAGGGGTCTAGGGGTAGGTTTAGACTAGGGTTGTCCAAATTAGGAAGGAGGGGTGTTTATATAGCAGGTTTGCTAGGGTTAGGGGGTTTTCTGGAGCGTTTCGAAGTGTCCGATCGCGATCCGGTGGTTCCGATCGGAGGGGGTTTAGAAAGCTAGTTGTGGGCTATGTAGAGGGCCATGAACTGAGAGGAGAGAAGAGAAGTGCAGCCCGGCAAGGTTTTTGAAGACCGAAAACGTCCGACATATGACCGGCTATAATGCCGCTATAAGTTTAACGGTTGGGATATCAAACGAGCTCCGAATGCGATGAAACTTGGCAGGTGGCCTACCTACAACATAACAAGACCACACGCCAACTCTCATCCCATTCCGAGAAAATTTTCCGACCACTTATAAAATAATATTTCGGGCGTGCCTCGGGCGCGTGCAAGTGTGTCTGGGCTCAGAACGGACAACGGACGGAACTAGGGGAACCCAGACGGATGCAAGTTTTAAAAAAACATGATGATGCAATGCGGATGAAGACATGGCAAGAATGCAACACGCAAACAAATGACATGGCAAAGACAGCGAATAACTGGAAGACACCTGGCACATCGTTCTTGGGGCGTTACAACACTCCACCACTATGAGACGATCTCGTCCCGAGATCTAGGAAGGCACTGGAGGGAAAATGGAAGAGTAAGAGAAAGTGGTAAACTAAGTTGCTTCTTCGACAAATGAGTGAAACCAAACAACCTTGCGAGGTTGAACAAATTGAAAGAAAGAATGCAACAAAGATGAACGAATTTGAAAACCTCCGTTAGAAAAGAGGAACAAGGAACATCACGAGAACCCTGTAGGTTGAAAGACATAAGAAAAGGGATTGCAATGGACAAGAAGTACATGCAAGCACTCCGGTTGAAACGAGATGTACAAAGAACGATAAAGATCAATTACGACAACACTCCGGTTGGAAATGGAAGGTGAGAATATGAACCTGGCAAAATGAAAGCACTTGGATGAGACTCCGGTTAGAAGAGGAATGATAGACACAAAACTCTGGTTACAAACAAGATAGGGAAGGAAAAAGAATGATATAATTTGGATAGCACTCCGACTGTAAATGGAAAGAATTCAACATGAACTTGACAAGATGAGAGGATACTTTATGAAATCAACAACACATTGCCTCTCGAACTATTGAAACAATGGCACAGTGGGTAAGAAAGATTTGAGACAGCACTCCGGTTGAGAATGGAGGCAAAACTTGACAAGATGAGAGAGCTCAAATGAAAACACGACACTCCAGTTGAATGGATAAGCAAAAGGAAACAACATGATCTTTGACAAAAATGAGATGATGAGTTGAATAGAACAACATCACAAAGCCTCCGAAACAAATAAAAAATTGGAATTAAAGGAACGGAGAAGAAAACAACATCTTCTACCTCAAATGAGCTTGAAAAGGCATCTTTAGGAGAAGGGTTGAACAGAGTTGTTGGAAACCAACAACGAAAAGAGTAAGCTTGTTGTGGGCTTATGGAGAACATCTCGAACTCTTGAGGTGAAAATCTGCCACTAATGAAACAAGATTGGATTGATATGAACAAGGAGACGAGAAACTTATTTCACCGGGAGGATAAATGAAGAACTTGGGTCATTTATGAGCACGATAAATAGCACGATCCTTAGGGAAAAGCTTTAGGTGAAATATAACCCAAGATAACTCCAATGAAGAGATTGATGGATTGAAAAGATGTCTTGAGCAAAGAGAAAATGATGGATTATATATGTCACTCTAGAGAACTTGTGAATCATGAAACACGAAGGGAAATTATCAACAATGACATAAGACCACCTCAAAAGATAAGAAATAAAGAATTGCACTTCGAAATGCAAGATGAAGAATGCTTGAACTCCTCTGAAAAGAATCTTGATGAACACTTCGAGAAGGAATTAAAATCCTTGATGAACCAACATGTAGCCACCATGAAGAACTCCGGTAAAAAATAGATGATGCAAAGAAAGAGAAATTGGAAACACAAGGTGAAGCCTTGCGATGATTTAGATGGAGCTTCGTGACGAGATAAAGCAGAAGAACTTGGAACTCCGGAAAAGAAAGATGAAGCATCTTGGAACCAAGAATTTTGATAAACCTCCGGAATAGGGATTTGAATTTACTCGATGCAACAAGAATAATAATTACATTATGCTTATCCTTCACCAATTTAAATTGATGACAAGCAACGGATTTGACATACTACTTATTCTTGTAGAAAGGATTAAGAGAGATATAGCGCAAACTTGAGAAGGTCTTCAACGAACCACCAGAAGGGTTAAAACAACGAATAAATTGATATGATAACAAGAGGAAAGTAATGTTGAACGAACCACCGTAAGAATTGAAAATGAACAAAGAAAAGATAAAGGAACATCGGGAAGAGTTATAAAAAATGAAGGTACTTGAGAGAATTTAGATACACGAGAACGAATATATCATGAGCTGATTAGAGAATACTAGAATGATGCACTGGTAAGATTTGGAGAACGAGAGCTGAAAGCTGAGAAAGAATTAACCCGAAATGATGGTCTTCGAAGAATCAAACTGAAAAGTCTCCTGAATTGCTACAGATGGGTGAAAAGAATTCTCACAATCACAAATAATTATGAGAAGATGGCAACAAGCTAGAACCATGAATCTTGAGAGACGGATAAGATTGAGGAGAAACTCTTCTTCAGTCTTCAAAATCTGAGAATGACAACGAGAAACACCACCATGATTTGTTGAGGCACTCCGGAATGAAAATTAGAAAGGTTGAACCAAACGATGAAAAGAATTTGAAAGATCTTGGATGAAGACATATGGCTGATGATAATTCATTCTTACGTCAACTTGGAGAAGAATTTGATAGTAGCTCCACAAAATAGAAGAGTCAGGTAAGATCCTGGGAAAAGACCTATGGGTTAGGGCCCACTCAAAAGATACACCGTTGAATGATTTAAAAGAGAAATTGTGCCGGTTGAATTAAATGGCTTGAATGAGATAACAATCTTGAAATAGCTTGAACGGATTAGGAGTGAAAACATGAATCTTCTGAGATATCTTCAGCACTCCGGAATAATTAAATAGCGAGAAGTGGATGATTAAGAGGTGCACCGACATGCAAAAACATTCGAAAAGAGGAAATGATATGATCGACAAAGCTTGAATTGAATCCACCGGAGAAGAAAGAGAACGAAGAATGATGAACTTGTAGAGCATCTTCATGAGAACCACCGGATAAGAACATTGACGGAAAAGAATGAAGAGACTTCACATGAATAAAATGATACTTGATTAAGAAATCCAAGTCCTTGAAGAAAAAGGGTGGGAGGGCGGGAAAAAGACAACTTGGGATAGATGAAACAAATACCGTTGAGAAAAACTTGAGTTGATCTTGCGGATGTTGAAAATGATCGGATCTACTTGAAGAGGAGCACGCCGTTTGAAAAAGATTGACATGACAATCTCGATTATTATGAAGGATTAGTATTCACCTAGAAGTATGAGAACACCGTTTAGGGAACGTATGGAATCAACACTTGACATTGAAGCAACTCGAATACCACAGACCAAAACAAAACAAAGGATTTGACTTGCAAAATAAGCTGGAAACAAACATATGATAGATATTTCGTCCCAAGTTTTCATGGTGGGGCCCACACGGGCTCAATCGTACAACACCATCATGTACAAGGCAGTGCACATGACATACGAAGCATCCCCGAGTCAGCATAGCCAAGGACTCTTTAAGACACAACGAGACCACTGTAAAATCAACCGTGGATAGGCGGACCACTAGACGTCGAACCCCAATTTCATATCATACACCTGTCGGAAAGATATCCTAGGAGCTACTTGAATTCCCACTTATAAACTCCCGAAACTTTCTGGTTATGCAATCAGGTCTTGGGGATACATGGGGAAGCATAATATCTCACCCAAAACTAGCAAATCCTACATCCAGATGTATCCATCCTTCAACACATAACCAAGAAAACTTCGGAAATCATTTACCTCAACCTTCGAAAAGCATCCGTTATATGAGTTATGGCAATACTCCCGAACTCCCGCCCCAGTACTGGGTGGTGTCGAGGTTATCTCACCAACAACTGCACAAAAGAGGTTTTCGATGTCGGCGAACTCAGGTATTCCAGAACTGCAACGATAAAATTGTGACGACAACACCTCAGAGCTCAACTCCCTGGGACATTGCCACAACCCCTAAATGTCAGGAGGCACCAAGAACAATGTTCTCGTCACAAAACCATCGAAACGATTCCAAGATACCCGCGTGATCCTCAAAATAATAATTTTTAGTGAAATTTGAGAAGAGAAGAGTCAAAACTCTACGTTAGGAGGCCTCACCAGAGCGACGAAGGGACTGGGGAGTAAAAAGAATCCTACTCTCCGATATATATAATCCTAAGACTCAAAACATTTTGTTCTAGACTCAACAACGTCAACGATTCGATCAAGCAGGGGGCTCCTAAGTCGGGGAAGGCTCTGATTACCAACTTGTAACACCCATGATGCGGCTATATCTCCCATGTGTCGGAGCACGACTTAGAGGCATAACCGCATAGTAGGCATGTCGCAAGAGGGGTAATCTTTACACATCCCATGTACTGAGTAAGAAAGGGATAAAGAGTTGGCTTACAATCACCACTTCACACAATACATAAATATAGCATTACATCATCCAGAATACACTCATGGTCCAACTACGGAACCAAATAAAGAAAGACAACCCCAAATGCATAGATCCTCGATCGCCCCGACTGGGCTCCACTACTGATCAACTAGAAACGAAACAACACAACGAACACGATCTTCATCGAGCTCCCACTTGAGCTGGGTTGCGTCATCTGCACTGACATCATCGGCACCGGCAACTATTTTGAAGTATCTGTGAGCCACAGGGACTCAGCAATCTCACACCCGCGAGATCAAGACTATTTAAGCTTATGGGTAGGAAAAGGTAGTGAGGTGGAGCTGCAGCAAGCACTAGCATATATGGTGGCTAACTTACGCAAATAAGAGCAAGAAGAGAAGCAAAGCACGGTCGTGAACTAGAAGTGATCAAGAAGTGATCCTGAAACTACTTACGTACAAGCATAACACAAGAACCGTGTTCCCTTCCCGAACTCCGCCAAGAAGAGACCATCACGGCTACTCACGCGGTTGATTTATTTTAATTAAGTTAAGTGTCAAGTTCTCTACAACTGGATATTAACAAATTCCCATCTTCCCATAACCGCGGGCACGGCTTTCGAAAGTTCAAAACCCTGCAGGGGTGTCCCAACTTAGCCTGTCACAAGCTCTCACGATCAACGAAGGATATTCCTTCTCCCAGGAAGACCCGATCGGACTCGGAATCCCGGTTACAAGACATTTCGACATTGGTAAAACAAGACCAGCAAAGCCACCCGATGTGCCGACAATCCCGATAGGAGTCGCACGTATCTTGTTCTTAGGGAAACACCGGATGAGACTAGCTATGAGTAAAACTAAACGTCAAGTTTCCCCGAGGTGGCCCCACAGGCAGCTCGGTTTGGACCAACACTTAGACAAGCACTGGCCCGGGGGGGGGGGGCTAAAATAAAGATGACCCTCGCGTTGGCCGACCCGAGGGAAGGGTAGGTGGTGGTGAGGCAAATGGTAAAACCAAGGTTGGGCCTTGCTGGAGGAGTTTTATTCAAAGAGAATTATCAAGGGGTCCCCATAACACCCAACTGTGTAAGGAACACAAAATAAAGGACCATAACACCGACATGACGGAAACTAGGGCGGCAAGAGTGGAACAAAACACCAGGCATAAGGCCGAGCCTTCCACCCTTTACCAAGTATATAGATGCATTAATTAATATAAGAGATATTGTGATATCCCAACATATCCATGTTCCAACATGGAATAAACTTCATCTTCACCTGCAACTAACAACGCTATAAGAGGGGCTGAGCAAATCGGTAACATAGCCAAACAATGGTTTGCTAGGAAAAGGTGGGTTAGAGGCTTGACATGGCAATATGGGAGGCATGGTAAAGCAAGTGGTAGGTATCGCGGCATAGCAATAGAGCGAACAACTAGCAAGCAAAGATAGAAGTGATTTCGAGGGTATGGTCATCTTGCCTGAGATCCCGCAAGGAAGAAGAACGAGTCCATGAAGAAGATAAACGGACGTAGTCGAACGGATCCTCACAACTCCGAAATGAAACCGAAGCTAACAAGAGAAGCAACCCGGAAAGAAGCAAACAACATAGTAAACAACCATCACATAAACATGGCATGATGCACAACGAAGTATGATGCATGTCTGGTTTAATGAAGCATGGCATGGCAAAGTGCAACAAACAACACTACAAATTAAGTGGAGCTCAATTTGAAACTCCGTTGCATATTTTGACAAAACACCACACTCAAGTTATTTAGTTCGATCTTGTTTATGTACCCCAACAATATTAAATGTTGATTAACATGGCAAGTGGTGGAGCAAATGAAAACTACCTATCTAGGCTAGTTTAAATGAGGCCGGAACAACAAACAACAAGTCCGGAAACTCCTCATGAGCATATTTTTGGATTAGGTATTGTTCTTCCCTAAACCTTGTTTTAGAGTTTTTAAACATGCAAAGTAAGGTCACCACGTTAAACTAGGCATTTTTCTACCCCAATTACATATAAAGTTTATTAAATTTGGAGCTACAGTTATTTAGTTATGAAATAAATCATTTTAACAAGTTATTTAAGCAAATTTAAACAAACACCATTTTAAACATGGATGAAAATTGGATATTATTAATCTACACAAAATTCTAAGCATTTTTCATATATTAAGTTTTTACATGTGATGCACGGTTGTTGAGTTTTAATATGCATGGAGTATGAGGGTTTTTCTGCAAAACTGGAAAAACCTGGATAATAGCAAAATTCGCCCCGAGGGAAAAAAATACTATATGGGCCGAAACTGGAGGGGCTGGGGGCGCTGCTCATAGTGGGCCTTGGGCCAGTTGGATGGAGAAGCAGGCCAGGCAGCGCTAGGGTTGGTGTCACGGTGGGCTAAACTGGAGCGATGGGCCGGCCCACGCGCGTGCGGGCGGTCGACGGGGCGCTGGGGCATTCGTCATCTCGAAGAAGAGGCAAGGCCGTCGCAGCAGGCGCTCGCCGGAGTTGAACCGACGGCCGCCGGAGCGGGCAGAGGCCAGGGAACGACGGGGATGGGAGGATCCGCCCGTCTCCCGGCCGGATCTAGCGCCAGCTCCCGGCAAGGCGGCGGAGTACGGGACCAGTCTACGGCGGCGGTTGGGGAGCTCCATGGCGAGGAGGGCACTGCAGGGGAGAGGAAAATGAGCAGAGAAACGGAGGGAGAAAAAAGGAGAGGGCGGCGAAGGGATGTCCGGCCTGGGGGTCGAGGTCACCGGCGAACGGTGCGGCGTGCTCCGGCGAACGAGGTAGACGAGGCGGCGGAGCACAGGCGCTGCGGGCTCCTGCCCGCGGGAGGAAGACGGGGCATTGGGGGTGGAGGCGCTCGGGCCCAGATCCAACCCAGGGCGGGCCGGTTGCGGGCTCGGGCGGGCCGGAGGCTGAGGGGCGACGTGGCGGCCTCCTAGTGGATGCGGGCGGCGGCGCTGGTGATGTGGCACGCCCGGATTGGTTCGGGGCGCGGGGGCTGTGGCGCCAAGTGGCGGGGTGCGGCTGGGCGGCACCGGAAATCGAGGAGTGGGTTGGCTGCGGCTAGATGCGGTGGATCCGAGGAGAAAGGGGTCTAGGGGTAGGTTTAGACTAGGGTTGTCCAAATTAGGAAGGAGGGGTGTTTATATAGCAGGTTTGCTAGGGTTAGGGGGTTTTCTAGAGCGTTTTGAAGCGTCCAATCGCGATCCGGTGGTTCCGATCGGAGGGGGGGTTTAGAGAGCTAGTTGTGGGCTGTGTAGAGGGCCATGAACTGAGAGGAGAGAAGAGAAGTGCAGCCTGGCAAGGTTTTCGAAGACCGAAAACGTCCGACGTATGACCGGCTATAATGCTACTATAAGTTTAACGGTTGGGCTATCAAACGAGCTCCGAATGCGATGAAACTTGGCAGGCGGCCTATCTACAACATAAAAAGACCACACGCTAACTCTCATCCCATTCCGAGAACATTTTCTGACCACTTATAAAATAATATTCCGGGCGTGCCTCAGGCGTGTGCAAGTGTGTCTAGGCTCAGAACGGACAACGGGCGGAACTGGGGGAACCCAGACGGATGCAAGTTTTAAAAAAACATGATGATGCAATGCGGATGAAGACATGGCAAGAGTGCAACATGGAAACAAATGACATGGCAAAGACAGCGAATAACTGGAAGACACCTGGCACATCGGTCTCGGGGCGTTACAACACTCCACCACTATGAGACGATCTCGTTCCGAGATCTAGGAAGGCACCGGAGGGAAAACGGAAGAGTAAGAGAAAGCGGTAAACTAAGTTGATTCTTCGACAAATGAGTGAAACCAAAGAACCTTGCGAGGTTGAACAAATTGAAAGAAAGAATGCAACGAAGATGAATGAATTTGAAAACCTCCGTTAGAAAAGAGGAACAAGGAACATCACGAGAACCCTGTAGGTTGAAAGACATAAGAAAAGGGATTGCAATGGACAAGAAGTACATGCAAGCACTCTGGTTGAAACTAGATGTACAAAGAATGATAAAGATCAATTATGACAACACTCCGGTTGGAAATGGAAGGTGAGAATATGAACTTGGCAAAATGAAAGCACTTGGATGAGACTCCGGTTAGAAGAGGAATGATAGACACAACACTCCGGTTACAAACAAGATGGGGAAGGAAAAAGAATGATATAATTTGGACAGCACTTCGACTATAAATGGAAAGAATTCAACATGAACTTGACAAGATGAGAGGATACTTTATGAAATCAACAACACACTGCCTCTGGAACTATTGAAAGAATGCCACAATGGGTAAGAAAGATTCGAGACAGCACTCCGGTTGAGAAGGGAGGCAAAACTTGACAAGATGAGAGAGCTCGAATGAAAACACGACACTCCGGTTGAATGGATAAGCAAAAGGAAAGAACATGATCTTTGACAAAAATGAGATGATGAGTTGAATAGAACAACATCACAAAGCCTCCGAAAGAAATAAAAAATGGAATTAAAGGAACGGAGAAGAAAACAACATCTTCTACCTCAAATGAGCTTGAAAAAGCATCTTTAGGAGAAGGGTTGAACGGAGTTGTTGGAAACCAACAACGAAAAGAGTAAGCTTGTTGTGGGCTTATGGAGAACATCTCGAACTCTTGAGGTGAAAATCTGCCACTAACGAAACAAAATATTGGATTGATATGAACAAGGAGACGAGAAACTTATTTCACCGGGAGGATAAATGAAGAACTTGGGTCATTTATGAGCACGATAAATAGCACGATCCTTAGGGAAAAGCTTTAGGTGAAATATAACCCAAGATAACTCCTATGAAGAGATTGATGGATTGCAAAGATGTCTTGAGCAAAGAGAAAATGATGGATTTAGATATGTCACTCTTGAGAGGTTGTGAATCATGAAACACGAAGGGAAATTATCAACAATGACATAACACCACCTCAAAAGATAAGAAAGAAAGAATTGCACTTCGAAATGCAAGATGAAGAATGCTTGAACTCCTCTGAAAAGAATCTCGATGAACACTTCAAGAAGGAATTAAAATCCTTGATGAACCAACATGTAGCCACCATGAAAAACTCCGGTAAAAAAAAGATGATGCAAAGAAAGATAAATTGGAAACCCAAGGTGAAGCCTTGCGATGATTTAGATGGAGCTTCGCGACGAGATAAAGCGGAAGAACTTGGAACTCCGGAAAAGAAAGATGAAGCATCTTGGAACCAATAATTTTGATAAACCTCCGGAATAAGGATTTGAATTAACTCGATGCAACAAGAATAAGAATTATTATGCTTACCCTTCACCAATTTAAATTGATGACAAGCAACGGATTTGACATACTACTTATTCTCGTAGAAAGGATTAAGAGAGATATAGCGCAAACTTGAGAAGGTCTTCAACGAACCACCGAAAGGGTTAAAACAACGAATAAATTGATATGATAACAAGAGGAAAGTAATGTTGAACGAACCACCGTAAGAATTGAAAATGAACGAAGAAAAGATAGGGAAACACCGGGAAGAGTTATAAAAAACGAAGGTACTTGAGAGAATTTAGATACACGAGAACAAATATATCACGAGCTAATTAGAGAATGCTTGAATGATGCACCGGTAAGATTTGGAGAACGAGAGCTGAAAGCTGAGAAAGAATTAACCCAAAATGATGGTCTTCGAAGAATCAAACTGAAAAGACTCCTGAATTGCTACAGATGGGTGAAAAGGATTCTCACAATCGCAAATAATTATGAGAAGATGGCAACAAGCTAGAACCATGAATCTTGAGAGACGGGTAAGATTGAGGAGAAACTCTTCTTCGGTCTTCAAAATCTGAGAATGACGACGAGAAACACCACCATGATTTGTTGAGGCACTCCGGAACGAAAATTAGAAAGGTTGAACCAAACAATGAAAAGAATTTGAAAGATCTTGGAGGAAGACATATGGCTGATGATAATTCATTCTTACGTCAACATGGAGAAGAATTTGATAGTAGCTCTGGAAAATAGAAGAGGCAGGTAAGATCCTGGGAAAAGACCTGTGTGTTAGGGCCTACTCAAAAGATACACCGTTGAACGATTTAAAAGAGAGATTGTGCCGGTTGAATTAAATGGCTTGAATGACATAACAATCTCGAAATAGCTTGAACGGATTAGGAGTGAAAACACGAATCTTCTGAGATATCTTCAGCACTCCAGAATAATTAAATAGCGAGAAGTGGATGATTAAGAGGTGCACCGACATGCAAAAACATTTGAAAAGAGGAAATGATATGATCGACAAAGCTTGAATTGAATCCACCGGAGAAGAAAGAGAACGAAGAATGATGAATTTGTAGAGCATCTTCATGAGAACCACCGGATAAGAACATTGACGGAAAAGAATGAAGAGACTTCACATGAATAAAATGATAGTTGATTAAGAAATCCGAGTCCTTGAAGAAAAAGGGTGGGATGGCAGGAAAAACAAAGACAACTTGGGATAGATGAAACAAACACCGTTGAGAAAAACTTGAGTTGATCTTGCGGATGTTGAAAATGATCGGATCTACTTGAAGAGGAGCACGCCAGTTGAAAAAGATTGACATGAAAATCTCGATTATTCTGAAGGATTAGTATTCACCTAGAAGTATGAGAACACCGTTTAGGGAAGGTATGGAATCAACACTTGACATTGAAGCAACTCGAATACCACAGACCAAAACAAAACAAAGGATTTGACTTGCAGAATAAGCCGGAAACAAACATATGACAGATATTTCGTCCGAAGTTTTCATGGTGGGGCCCACACGGGCTCGATCGTACAACACCATCATGTACAAGGCAGTTCACATGACATACGAAGCCTCCCCGAGTCAGCAAAGCCAAGGACTCTTTAAGACACAATGAGACCACTGTAAAACCAACCGTGGATAGGCGGACCACTAGATGTCGAACCCCAATTTCATATCATACACCTGTCGGAAAGATATCCTAGGAGCTACT